>NW_021820776.1:0-196615 GCF_901001135.1 Rhinatrema bivittatum | reverse complement strand
TAAGTCAACTAGATTAATAGCAGGTAATGGGCTTCTCCTCCAATAACTTATCCAAACCTTTTTTAAACCCAGCTACACTAACTGCACTAACCACATCCCCTGGCAACAAATTTCCCCTTACCCACTGGGACTTAAAAGTAGAGAGTGTGCCTGGTCCCACTGACTTTTCCCTAAGAGAAGTCCCCAGGAAAAGAACAATCAAAGATGAAAGGAACAACTAAATTAAAGGAAGGAAGAGCAAGAATCAAGAGATCCCATCTGGATTTCCTCCCAAGGGACCAGGACAGGCTGAGTGTCCAAGGAAACAATGCCTAAAGGTAGGATTTTTGTTGTAAATCTGGGGATACCTCCACTAGGATTCCCACACAGCCAGTGGGAGAGTTTCAGTTAAAATCACCATGGGCTCTACCCAGAGTTCTGAATTAAGGACACCTACCTACTTAGGAAAATCCACAATGTACCATCAATAAGATGTACAACTCACATTTCTGGATAATGTACTTTAATTCATTATTATCAGTCAGTAAACTTTTAATTTATCACCCAGACCTGATCCTATCTGCTTATTACAGCTTCTCACCTCATAGGAAGCACCACTACAGTATATACACACTGGGGACTTTTTTCATTGTGTGCACCATAAACGAGATCTTCCCTCCATAAAAAGAATCCCCCCTCCCCCAGGAATTGAGAGTCAGTGTGGGTACTGCCTTGGAGGAAGAAGGTCTCATGATTGGAGAGCATCAACCTGGTGTAGCAGGAGAGGATCCTATAGCAAGGACCTGCTCTCCAGGTGATGCATTGTCCTTTCGCACCGAGGATATCTCCCCAAGGCCTACTGCCCAGGAGGGAAGGGTTAGGTCATCCGTTGGTGATTCAATTATTAGGAATGTAGACAGCCGGGTGGCTGGTGGGCATGAGGATCGCCTGGTAACATGCCTACCTGGTGCAAAGGTGGCGGACCTCACCCGTCATCTAGATAGGATTTTAGACAGTGCTGGGGAGAAGCCGGCTGTCATGGTACATGTGGGCACCAACAACATAGGAAAATGTGGGAGGGTGGTTCTGGAAGCCAAATTTAGGCTCTTAGGTAGAAAGCTTAAATCCAGAACCTCCAGGGTAGCATTCTCTGAAATGCTCCCTGTTCCACGCGCAGGTCACCAGAGGCAGGCAGAGCTCCAGAGTCTCAATGTGTGGATGAGACAATGGTGCAAGGAAGAGGGCTTCAGTTTTGTTAGGAACTGGGAAACATTTTGGGGAAGGAGGAGTCTCTTCCAAAGGGATGGGCTCCACTTTAACCAGGGTGGAACCAGACTGCTGGCGCTAACCTTTAAAAAGGAGATAGAGCAGCTTTTAAACTAGAACAAAGGGCAAAGCCGGCAGTCGCTCAGCAGCGCATGGTTCGGAGAGAGGTATCTTCAAAGGATACTAATGATGCATTAGAATTAGGGCATCCCAAAAGTGAGGTTCCAATAATAAGAAAAGTAGTCCAAGTGCCTGTAACTAAAAACTCACCTGAGCTAAAAAATTCTAACTTATCCCTATCAATTAAAAAGCAGAATGATGGTGGCACATTAAGAGTTGGAGCAGAGCGGCGTCCTGCTTTTCTCCTTGAACAATTGCCAAATTTTGGAAATGCCACCAAAAGGAAGGGGAAAGTCAGGGTCTATCCCTCGACACCCCCACCTATATCGGACTTGCAGCAGGAGATCACGCGGTTCCTAACCTCTTCAACCATAGATTCATCAGGAGTCGAGAAGCCCTTGAAGCGGGGAACTGAGTAAGGATGTGAATCGGGCTTCGGCCGATTGAAAATATCGAAGATATTTTCAAAATCATCAGAAATTGGGGGCTCCCCCAAAATGATAGGAAAACCCCACAATATTGATCGTGGGGGTTCTCTTATCATTTTGGGGGAGGGCGGGAAAAACGGCACACAAAAATAACCCCTAAACCCACCCTGACCCTTTAAAACTAATCCCTTAGCTTCCCCCACCATCCCGACCCCCCCAAAAAACTTTTTACAGGTACCTGGTGGTCCAGTGGGGGTCCCTGGAGCGATCTCCCGCTCCCGGGCCGTCGGCTGCTACTAATCAAAATGGCGCCAATGGCCCTTTGCCCTTACCATGTGACAGGGTATCCGTGCCATTGGCCAGACCCTGACACATGCTAGGAGCACTGAATGGCTGGCACCATCTTGTACTCCTACCATGTGACAGGGGCTGACCAATGGCACTGATAGCCTTTGCCCTTATTATGTCACAGGGGCTATCAGCACCATTTTGAATACTGGCAGCTGACGGTCTGAGTGCAGGAGGTCGCTCCCGGACCCCTGCTGGACTTTTGGCAAGTCTTGTGGGGGTCAGGAGGGTCCCCCAAGACTTGCCAAAAGCCCCTGGTGGTCCAGCAGGGGTCCGGGAGCGATCTCCTGCACTCGGGCCATCGGCTGCCAGTAATCAAAATGGCGCTGATAGGCTTTGCCCTTACTATGTCACAGGGGATACCGGTGCCATTGGTCAGCCCCTGTCACATGGTAGGAGCACAAGATGGTGCGGGCCATCCAGTGCTCCTACCATGTGACAGGGTCCGGCAATGGCACGGATACCCTGTCACATGGTAAAGGCAAAGGGCCATCGGCGCCATTTTGATTAGTGGCAGCCGACGGCCCGGGAGCGGGGAGATTGCTCCAGGGACCCCCACTGGACCACCAGGTACCTGTAAAAAGTTTTTTGGGGGGTCAGGAGGGTGGGGGAAGCTAAGGTATTAGTTTTAAAGGGTCAGGGTGGGTTTTTTGTTTATCGGCTCGGGCACAGCCGATAAACAAAACCGCGATCAGGCCCGATCAAAAAAACCCCACATGTGAATCGGAACCGGAATCAGAACCGATTCCGGTTCACATCTCTAGAACTGAGAGAGAGCTTTCCGCTCCGGAGGAGACTACCCTGAGCCCAGAACAAAGAGCAGCACTGACGCAAGGTAGAAGGCTGGTGTTTCCACCCAGCGTGCTGGATGTGGGAACCGCAGCCCAACAGGCAACATTAACAAACTCGGTCATCCCAGGTGAGATGAGGCCCAGCGTGGGAATCACAGGACTCGGACAGGGAGAAGAGGCAAATGGGGTAAGTCCAGTGGGTATAAGCCTGCCAACATCACAAGAGCTTACCTCATGGTTTAAACCCCTGAAAATCCCAGACCGCCCTGAAACTGTGACTATGGCTGCACTATGGGACTTGATGATGGGAGTACCATCTGTAGTAAACCATCTAAGTGAGAAAGTGGAGATATTGGCTTCTCAAAGCTCCCAAAACTCGTCTGAATTTCAAAAGAAACTTGATCAAGTTTCAAGGAAAAATGTGACACTGGAGAAGAAGGAACAAGAAAATTTAAAATTCAAAGCAGCAGTGGTTAAAGACAACCTACTTATCACTAGAAGAGTGGAAACTTTAGAAAATGTTTCCAGACATTTAAACATAAGGATGTTAAATGTTCCTCTGGTACTGGGTGAAAACCCATATATTTCCTTAAAAAGATTTATGATAGAGGTCCAGTGTTTTGAAGAAGAAAATTTACCTGCTATTAACAAATGTTATTTTTTGCCTAAAGTAATTTCAACACCGAATAGAGTTAATATTCAAGAAAATTTAACTGAATTTTTAGAAGATTCTACAATAGAAGTAATAGATAGAGCTACGTCATTGGCTTCATTAATATCGCTCTTGGATGATCAGTTAATTATGAAAAATTATTTCAGGAAGTTTCCAACTGTTTTCCTTAATGAAAATGTAAACATTTTTCGTGACTTGTGTCCGATCACCCAGGTAAGGCGTAGGGAGTTTTTAACCCTATGCCAATAGGCTATCACATAGGGCTATACCTTTAAATTAAAGTTTCCCTGCAAATATTAATTAAAGAAGGGATCTGAAGTCAATATATTCTTCACTCCCGAGCAATTGAAAGGATTTCTTGCATTAAAAACTCCTATTACATCCTCTCCCATAACTACGTAAAAGTAATGGTTGTTAAGTGCCTGCCCTTTCTTGTTTGATTTGTTTGTTTTCTTGTTTAATTTACTCTCTATAATTTCTGGATCCTAAAATATAGCCAAGGCTATCTTATATTGAGTTATATTTTAAGAAGGATGGATGTATTTGAATATGCTTCTTACTTATATATGCTTTTCAAGAAAAAATATGTTTTATGCTCTTTTTTCATCCTATCTGATTTTCTGTATTTGCAAAAATTGAAGGTTTTGTAAAGTAAAAATTGATAAAGAATTAAAAAAAAAAGCAGAATGAAAATACAAACAAAAAACAAAATTTGAAATGTTTGTTTGCTAATGCCAGAAGTCTAAGAAGTAAGATGGGAGAATTAGAGTCTATAGCAGTGAATGATGACAGACTTAATTGGCATCACAGAGAAATGTTGGAAGGAGGACAACCAATGGGATAGTGCTATACCGAGGTACAAATTATATCGCAGTGACAGAGAGGAGAACCCGGGAGGTGGTGTGGCGCTTTATGTCTGGGATGGCATAGAGTCCAACAGGATAAACATCCTGCATGAGACTAAATGCACAATTGAATCTTTATGGGTAGAAATCCCTTGTATGTCAGGGAAGACTATAGTGATAGGAGTATACTACCATCCACCTGGTCAATATGGTGAGACTGACAGTGAAATGCTACGAGAAATTAGGGAAGCTAACCAAATTGGTAGTGCGTTAATAATGGGAGACTTCAATTACCCGGGATCACTGGTGCAGGAAAGGAGGTATGATTCCATGAATACTTTTAAAGCATTTTTATTGGAAAGATTCAGAAATCCTTACTGTGGCAACTCCATACAAAATGACAGACAAGAGTAACAGGTCCCCCGACACGGTCCGTGTTTCGCGGAAGCTGCATCGGGAGGGACCGGATGACATTCAGAGTCTAAAAATATAACAGACGTAATCAGACATGGAAACGAAAAAACAGGCTGCTACAAAAAAATTACAATAAATAAGAGCATACCTTTAAACAGTCATCAGGAGCGCAAGCGCCCTCTGCAGAAGGGGAACATTTAAAGAATAAATTGGCGCGAAAAGTTCACTCTCGCGAGATGCTGTGAATGACAGGCAGACACCTGTAGCCTAATTAAACAATGACTTTACAGCACTTAAAATCGGGAGGGAAGGCGCCCATCACATTTAACAAACATCTGAAAGCAGAGTAGCGCAATCTCCTGATGCAGTAAATAACAATTTCCGGATGCAGTAAATAACAGACTGACACCTATAGTCCTGAGAAAGAGTCCACCCAAGCTCTAATAAAACTGGTACCATTCAATGTCTTTGTTAAGACCGTAAGGGGAAACTGAATTGAGAGTGAAAATCCACCGCTGCTCTCTCCGACCAAGCATACCTGGAAAATCTCCACCTCGTGAAGGGGGCGAGACCACCTCTAGTACCAGGAAGGAGAGGTCAGCGACGGAGTGACCGGCATGGATCCAATGCGTGACCAAAGGTTCATCCAATCTAGATAATCTAATATTCGAGCAATGCTCGATAATGTGCGTCTTGATCATTCGTGAGGTTTTCCCCACGTATAGCAGAGAGCAGGGACAATAGATGACATAAATTACACCCTTTGTACAACAGTTAGACTGATGGTGTAATCTGAACTCACGTCCAGACCCAGGGTGTTTAAACATTGTCAGTGACTGAGTGTGGTTGCACATCGTGCAGCGGCCACAGGGGTTATGACCACCATCGGAGCGTGAGTGGTGTTGCTCAGGTGGTAAAAGTGTATGTACAAGACGGTCTCTTAAGTTGCAGGCTCTCTTAAAAGTGAAACGCGGTGGACCATGCATTAGATCAGTGAGGGACAACGCAGACCAATGACGTTTAATCATATTCACAACAGATCTTCCAACTATAGAAAAAGGGAGAATACAGTTATAAGAGGTGTCATTAGATTGTGTGGTAACACCAAACAGCCAATCGCGATGTGTATACAGGGCTCGTTTAAAGGCTTTTTTCACAATCCGGGTGGGATATCCCCTCTCAATAAACCGAGTGAACATATTCTCTGATTGGGAAAGAAACTCCCTCCGTGAAGAGCACAGGCGCCGAAGCCTTAAAAATTGCCCCATTGGAATATTATCTCGGAGTGCTCGGGGATGACAGCTATTGTAGGCCAAAAGTGTGTTCCGATCAGTGGTCTTGCGGAACAGGGTAGATTCAAAACATTCCCCGTTCCAAGATATCATAATGTCCAAGAAGGAAATCTGGGACGGATGAATACAATGATTAAATTGGATATTAGAACTGATTGAGTTCACCCAATCTAAAAACATGAAAAATTGTATATCAGAGCCCGCATTATCGAGCATTGCTCGAATATTAGATTATCTAGATTGGATGAACCTTTGGTCACGCATTGGATCCATGCCGGTCACTCCGTCGCTGACCTCTCCTTCCTGGTACTAGAGGTGGTCTCGCCCCCTTCACGAGGTGGAGATTTTCCAGGTATGCTTGGTCGGAGAGAGCAGCGGTGGATTTTCACTCTCAATTCAGTTTCCCCTTACGGTCTTAACAAAGACATTGAATGGTACCAGTTTTATTAGAGCTTGGGTGGACTCTTTCTCAGGACTATAGGTGTCAGTCTGTTATTTACTGCATCCGGAAATTGTTATTTACTGCATCAGGAGATTGCGCTACTCTGCTTTCAGATGTTTGTTAAATGTGATGGGCGCCTTCCCTCCCGATTTTAAGTGCTGTAAAGTCATTGTTTAATTAGGCTACAGGTGTCTGCCTGTCATTCACAGCATCTCGCGAGAGTGAACTTTTCGCGCCAATTTATTCTTTAAATGTTCCCCTTCTGCAGAGGGCGCTTGCGCTCCTGATGACTGTTTAAAGGTATGCTCTTATTTATTGTAATTTTTTTGTAGCAGCCTGTTTTTTCGTTTCCATGTCTGATTACGTCTGTTATATTTTTAGACTCTGAATGTCATCCGGTCCCTCCCGATGCAGCTTCCGCGAAACACGGACCGTGTCGGGGGACCTGTTACTCTTGTCTGTCATTTTGTATGGAGTTGCCACAGTAAGGATTTCTGAATCTTTCCAATAAAAATGCTTTAAAAGTATTCATGGAATCATACCTCCTTTCCTGCACCAGTGATCCCGGATACTTGCTTATGTGCAAGGTTTGCTTCTGTTATTATTGGAGACTTCAATTACCCCAATATTGACTGGGTAAATGTACCATTGGGACATGCTAGAGAGAAAACGTTCCTGGATGGAATAAATGATAACTTTATGGAGCAATTGGTTCAGGAACTGACGAGAGCGGGAGCGCTGGTGGGAACCATCAGGTGCCTAGGAGACATGGCTGGGCACCCATGACTGACCTGCCCTAATCTCCCTCCTTCCAAGGTCTGGCCCAAAAGGCCAAGCAGTCCAGGTCAGATCCAGGGGGGTGAAGGGTGCAGTACCTGAATGGAGGTCCTTAGGAACTGACAAGAGAGTGGTGGGGCCGCTTGGCAATAGCGATCATAATATGATCAAATTTGAATTAATGACTGGAAGGGGGATAGTAAGCAAATCCATGGCTCTCGTGCTAAACTTTCAAAAGGGAAACTTTGATAAAATGAGAAAATTTGTAAGAAAAAAAGTGAAAGGAGCAGCTATAAAAGTAAAAAGTGTGCAAGAGGCGTGGTCATTGTTAAAAAAAATACCATCCTAGAAGCACAGTCCAGATGTATTCCACACATTAAGAAAGGTGGAAAGAAGGCAAAATGATTAACGGCATGGTTAAAAGGGGAGGTGAAAGAAGCTATTTTAGCCAAAAGATCTTCATTCAAAAATTGGAAGAAGGATCCAACAGAAGAAAATAGGATAATGCATAAACATTGGCAAGTTAAATGTAAGACATTGATAAGTCAGGCTAAGAGAGAATTTGAAAAGAAGTTGGCCATAGTGGCAAAAACTCACAGTAAAAATGTTTTTAAATATATTCGAAGCAGAAAGTCCGTGAGGGAGTTAGTTGGACCGTTAGATGATCGAGGGGTTAAAGGGACACTTAGAGAATATAAGGCCATCGCGGAAAGATTAAATGATTTCTTTGCTTCAGTGTTTACTGAAGAGGATGTTGGGGAGGTACCCGTACTGCAGAAGATTTTCATGGATAATGATTCAGATGGACTGAACCAAATCACGGTGAACCTAGAAGATGCGGTAGACCTGATTGACAAACTGAAGAGTAGTAAATCACCTTGACCAGATGGCATATACCCCAGAGTTCTGAAGGAACTAAAAAATGAAATTTCAGACCTATTAGTAAAAATTTGTAACTTATCATTAAAATCTTCCATTGTACCTGAAGACTGGAGGATAGCAAATGTAACCCCAATATTTAAAAAGGGCTCCAGGGGCGATCTGGGAAACTACAGACCGGTTAGCCTGACTTCAGTGCCAGGAAAAATAGTGGAAAGTGTTCTGAATATCAAAATCACAGAACATATAAAAAAAATGGTTTAATGGAACAAAGTCAGCATGGCTTTACCCAAGGCAAGTCTTGCCTCACAAATCTGCTTCACTTTTTTGAAGCAGTAAATAAATGTGGATAAAGGTGAACTGGTAGATGTAGTGTACTTGGATTTTCAAAAGGCGTTTGACAAAGTTCCTCATGAGAGTCTTCTAGGAAAAATAAAAAGTCATGGGATAGGTGACAATGTCCTTTCGTGGATTACAAACTGGCGAAAAGACAGGAAACAGAGAGTAGGATTAAATGGACAATTTTCTCAGTGGAAGGGAGTGGGCAGTGGAGTGCCTCAGGGATCTGTATTGGGACCCTTACTTTTCAATATATTTATAAATGATCTGGAAAGAAATATGAGAGAGGTAAACAAATTTGCAGATGATAAAAAATGGTTCAGAGTAGTTAAATCACAAGCAGATTGTGATACATTGCAAGAAGACCTTGTGAGACTGGAAAATTGGGCATCAAAATGGCAGCTGAAATTCAAGGTGGATAAGTGCCAGATGATGCATATAGGGAAAAATAACCCATGCTATAGTTACACAATGTTAGGTTCCATATTAGGTGCTACTACCCAAGAAAGAGATCTAGGCGTCATAGTGGATAACACATTGAAATTGTCATTTCAATGTGCTTCAGCAGTCAAAAAAGCAAACAGAATGTTGGGATTTATTAGGAAGGTAATGGTGAATAAAACAGAAAATGTCATAATGCCTCTGTATCTCTCCATGGTGAGACCGTACCTTGAATACTGTGTACAATTCTGGTCGCCGCATCTCAAAAAAGATATAATTGTGATGGAGAAGGTATAGAGAAGGGCTACAAAAATGATAAGGGGAATGGAACAGCTCCCCTATGAGGAAAGACTAAAGAGGTTAGGACTTTTCAGCTTGGAGAAGAGACTGCTGAGGGGAGATAAGATAGACCCAGTATGGCATGTTCTTATGTAACATCCTAATCGGAGGAGCCCCAAAAGAGTTGAGTCGTGTGCCCTTAGGAAAAGCAATCTTCCGAAAAGGGGGTAGATCTGTTTGCTGTGAAAGGGGATGCAGGTCTGTCTAAAATTGCCAGCTCTATCCCACCTATTCCCCTGCTCATCTCACCACTCTCTAGCAGCAATACCTAGGAGAGAGTAACAGTGGCAGCACACCGTAAGTGAACTTTAGGTCTATGAGTTCATTTTGCACACATAGAAGCTTGCAGAGTTCTATACTCCTCTTCCTGCATGAGCTTCCTACTTGAAAAGGAAACTCTTGTGACACAAGGCAGAGATACTGCAGGCCCTGTGATCAAATGTTGGGCTCACACACTCTGTGCTGTAATTCAGATGGAGGGGGTCCCCATCTGTAATTCAGAGTCTGTCTAAACATGGGAGGGGTCCAGAAGAAGCAAGCCTTTTTTAATCCCTCTATCTCGCCATAAAACAGATGCCCCTTCAGCAAAGTCTCTCTCAGTGCTCTCAATGTCTAGAACAGTTCTAGGGATCATCTCTCCAGCTGCAGGCTGAAACGTCCCGAGCCCTGCACAGTCTCAAGCAGGTATGGTTTCCCTCCTGGTCCTGTTAGTCCCCTGCTGCAGTTGTAGTCAATTTATTTATTTTACAGTATTTATTTACTGCTCTCTCCTTCAATCAAGGCAGTGTTCAATTAAAACAGTCATAAAGAGGAGTCACGTGATGTGGTGATCTGGGATAGACGTGTCTGCCCCAGCTCCAGGTGACCACCTCGAAATCTCTACTAAATCTCTGGCATCCGCAGCTTTTAAGACACATCAGGACATCTGTGAATTCTGCCTATGAGTATCGATCGATATATGAGCAAATCGCCGGTCGCCATGCCTCCCAAATTGGTGAAAAGAGACAAAGAAAAAACTAAGCCGGGAGAGGACAAAATGGCCGCCGCAGGGGAAAGACCGTCCGCTGGCCTAGCAGATGAGGAGGCGATACTGGCTTTAACCAATGCGGTAACTGCGGCCCTGGCTCATAAATTGGACAAGATTTCTGAACAATTGACTACGCTGCAAACGGCGCTAGCTGAACTTCCCCCGCGAGTGGAAACTCTGGAACTACGCGTGGGAGTTGTCGAAGATGAGGCGCTAGTCACGGTGGGTAAGATTCACAAAATGGAGAAACAAATCCAGACACAAGAAGATCGCATCGAAGATATGGAGAACCGATCAAGGCGCAATAATTTGCGCTTCGTTGGGATACCAGAATCTGTTTCGGACCTGGATCTGGCAGATCAACTCACCCAGTGGCTTCCCTCGGCGCTTAATATTCCAGAGCAGCTGGCTTCTTTAAAAATAGAACGGGCCCACCGACTGGGAATAAAGGCTGGCCCGAATCAGCGTACACGTGTGGTGATAGCCCGCATTTTGGACTTCGCGGATAGGCAGAAGATCTGGCAAGCGTCCCGGAAGATCTCACCTCTCAAGTTTCAAAATGAACCAGTCCGCATATTTCAAGATTTTTCGGCGAAAGTCGCGGCAAAACGCAAGGAATTTGGCCCTGTGTGCTCACAGCTTGCAGCTAAACAAGTGCGGTTCGCGCTGCAGTTCCCCGCTAAATTACGCATTTGGCACGAGGGGCAGACACAGGCCTTTGACTCGGTTCCTGAAGCGAAAAAGTACCTTCAATCTGCTCACCTCATGACACGAGAGGACGCCGGGGCGACAGCTTCATCTTGAGCAGCAGCAGCTGCTGACTTCTCGGCGACACGTCCTGATGATTGCAGGTTCTTTTGCTGATGTGCGGGCCTGGCCCAGGCACGCTCAAGGTTGCTTACGGTTTTCAGTTTAACTTGGTTACCCTGGTGCGTTCCCGGGGACCTTATCCCGGTGATTTATAATGCAAACTCATAGCTGCAGTGGCGGCTTATTTTCTTGTTTTCTTTTTCTTTTCTTCTCAATAGACTTTGAGATACTGGCCCCGGGGCGCCTTTTTCTGCATTGATATGCTACTTTTTCATTGGTTCCATTGGGAATCGATACCAGTGAGGATACTTTCTTTTGATATTTTTGGATCGGATGCGGATCTTTGACTTTAATTTTTTATTTTCTTGATTAAGAGGTGGTCACCTGAACACATGGTTTGGCTCCTACTCTCATTACTGAGAGGCTTGAATGGTGTGGAGTGTATGTTGGGGGGGGGAGGATGGGGCGGATACGGGGGGGGGCGGGAGGGGGGGAATAGGCGCTCAGGGGAAATTTCAGTCCACATGGCAGCGGGTGCAGGGGTTAATGTTTTTACTCTTCTTGGTTTCCTGCATTGTCCCTTTACTTTGTTTATCTGCTCGGGGGATGTGCTCAGCTGGGGAGCACTCCCTTTCCTGCATTGTTTGTGCCTATATGTATAAATTGATTTTCTGTGTTTTACTATGGCACCTAAGGTGAATTACTTGAGCTGGAATGTTGCAGGGCTGGGTACACCGGTCAAACGGGAGAAAGTGCTAGCCAGGTGTCACAGAGATGGGGGGGATATCATCTTTCTACAAGAAACGCATATGGTAGATAGTGAACATAATAAATTGAAGAATAAAAAGGGGTACTCTCAAGTTTTCTTTTCTTCCGGGTCCAGCAAACAAAATGGTGTTGCCATTTTGATCAAGGGCTCTGTTCCTTTTCAATTGGAAAAGCAATGGTCAGACACTGAGGGAAGGTACATAATACTTAAAGGTGTCTTGTATGGAGCCCCTATTTTACTAGCATCCATTTATGGTCCCAATAAATATGATCATGGGTTTTTTGCTCAGTTAGTGGCCCGGATCTCAGAAGCGGGTTCCGATTCTGTTATCCTAGCTGGTGATTTCAATTGTTTGGCGGACCATATATGGGATAAATGTTCATTAAGTCATACATCTCCTTTGGGTAAGGGGAAGGGTATTTCCTTCTTATGTCGTACATTGCAGCTTGTTGATGTGTGGCGGGCACTTCACCCTTCTGAAAGGGATTATACTCACTATGCTAGAGCCCATCCATCTAAGTCCAGAATCGATTATATATTAATCTCAGAGTCCCTGTTCTCTGCGGTTGAGACTGCGACGATCGGGACCTTGGCTATATCTGATCATTGCCCTGTACTCTGCTCTCTGGGTAATTCCGCCACTGCCCCCTCCTTGTTTCAATGGCGTATGCCGGAGTGGCTTGCCACGGATACAGCCTTCAAGGCATTTTTGCTTGAGAAGTGGGGACAATATGTTGAGTATAATGGGCAACACGTGGAGACTCCAGTCCTTTTCTGGGAAACTGCTAAGGCTGTTCTCCGAGGTGACATTCTTCAATATGCTATTAGGAAAAAGAAACAGCAGAACGCTCAAATTTTATCTTTGGAGCGGCAATTGAAATATTACAAAAATCAGTGGAATAAGGAGAACTCTGCTCTTTGGGAAGCTAGATTTCGACAAACTCAGGTAGTTTTAAATGATTTATTACACCAAAAGGCCACTGGAAACTTATTTTCCTTTAAACACAAATTATTTTTACATGGCAATAAGCCTGGTAGGCTCTTAGCCCGTCTGTCCAAAACAAAGACCCCTTCTAAATTTATTTCTCACATTAAGAAACCAAATGGCTCACATGCTGTCACCACGTCTGAAATTGGGTTGGTGTTCCAAAATTTTTATAAACAGCTGTATGCTGCGGAACCTCCAAACGATTTTAATCAGACGGCCTTTTTTCAGGATTTACAGTTGCCTGTACTTTCTGATGTACAACGAGCCTCTCTTAATAGACCCATTACGTCCTTGGAGGTAGCGAAAGTAATATCTGATCTCCATTTACACAAATCCCCAGGGCCTGACGGATTGACCTCCTTGTTTTACAAATCCCTCAGTGACCAGGTTGTACCGCCTTTGACCACGCTTTTTAACCACATGATCACTAATGGAATCTTACCTGATACAATGAAAGTGGCAGCTATCACGATATTGCCTAAACCTGGGAAGGATCTGGCGGAACCGGGGTCATATCGCCCCATCTCTTTACTTAATCAGGATATTAAAGTGTATTCCAAAATTTTAGCGAACAGATTAAAATTCGTTCTACCTGACCTTATTTCTCCTGCGCAGACAGGCTTTGTGTATGGTAGACGCCCAGTGGTGAACATTCGCCGCCTCCTGGTTGCTCTCGAGAGTTGTCATGCTTCGGATATGGTTGATCCTTTATTGGTCAGCTTTGACGCTGAAAAAGCGTTTGACCGGGTGGCCTGGCCGTATCTTTTTGCAGCCCTGGAGAGGTTTGGCTTTTCGGGATCTTATTTGGCAGCGGTTCAACTATTGTACCGGGACCCCAAGGCTTTTATTTGCATGAACGGTTCCACGTCTCCCTTATTTACACTATAACGGGGCACGAGACAGGGGTGTCCCCTATCCCCTCTTCTATATATTTTATCCCTGGAACCTTTAACCCAGAAAATACGCCAGTCTTCTGGTATCACAGGTATTAAAACAGGCCCTATAGAACAAAAGATGATGTTATTTGCGGATGACATGTTAATGTTACTTTCCAATGCCCGGATGACTTTGCCTCTCTTGCTTGAGACAATTCAGACCTTTGGCACATTCTCCGGCCTGAAGCTTAATCTCACTAAGTCTGAGGCTCTAGATCTCACAGGTTCGCTTCAGTCAACTTGGCCAGATTTCCCCCTCCTTTGGGCACAAGACACGATTAAATATTTGGGCATCAAAATACATAAAAACCCTATGTATTGGTATAGTTGTAATATTACACCCTTATGGCATGCCTTTCAGTTAAAACTCCAAAGTTGGAAACCGCTTCCCCTATCCCTCTCAGGTAGAATTGCCTTGGTGAATATGATTTTGCTCCCTAAGCTTCTCTATATCTTGCAGATGGTTCCATTTTATTTGAAATCCAAGGACATCCGTCTCTTATATAAGTTCTTGGGTGCGTTTTTCTGGAATTATAAAAAAGCCAGAACTGCTTTTACCACATTAATTGCCCCAAAATCTGAAGGGGGTTTAGGCGGGGCTAATATACGATATTATAATATTGCTTGTTTACTGCCTACTTTGCGGGAATGGCTGGGTTATAGCGGATCATCGGACATCTTACGGTTGGAACAAGCAGCTTACCTTCCGAGAAATTTGGCTTATGTATTGCATTCTCCTGGGGAGAGCCTTCCTAGGAGTGTTTCCCAAGGCCTAGTTATAAGGGGATTGCGGAACTGTTGGAAATTTCTTAGACAGTTCTTACATCTTGACTGGAAGGTATCCTATTGCTTGCCATTGATGCATAACCCAGACTTACCAGCGGGTATCCCTGTTAAAACTTTGTCTAAATTACATGCAAAAGGTATTGTGGATTTGCTTCCATTCATGGATTTGCAAACTAATCGCCTTCGTTCTTTTAGTTATTGCTGTGATAACTTTGGTTTTTGCTCCTCTGAATATCTTACTTATCTCCAAATTGGTAGTTATATCCGGCATATGCTACTCTCCTGTAAGAGGGCAATCACCAATGGACCTTTTCAGAGATTTATCCATCTTAGTGGTCTTAAAGTGGTAAAGCTGTCTATGTATTATCATTACTTGCATGAGTCTTTTCGCTATACTATATATGACAGTAGTTCTGCGACCTGGTCCACGGAACTAGGATGTGAAATTATGCCCAAGGCCCTGTTACTTAGTACCCAGATTGTTCAAAAGGCGGTTTTCAGTGTCTACATGCGAGAATTACATTTTAGGATTGCTCTCCGGCTGCTTTTTTGGCCAAGGAGGGCTTTCCTTGCTGGGATTGTCCCATCCGGGGCGTGTCCCAAATGTTCGCAACCCCATGCCTCTTTCTTGCATTGTTTATGGGACTGTGTGGTTGTACGACAATTTTGGACTATGATCTCCCAGTTTCTTTCTGAACATTTCACGGCGAGCTTTTGTCTGTTGGGAATTTGTCATGCGCAAGGAACCAGGAGACCACCGCGGACATTGTTACTTCATAAAGTTCGGCTGACGGCCCTAAAAATTATTTTACGTCATTGGATCTCCGCTACACCTCCATCACTACCTGAGTGGAAAGATGCCATGTTGGACCTCTATCTATTAGAACGTAAATCATTTCCACAAGCTTCACCGACTCAGCGGACCAGGCTACACAATATTTGGTCTCCCGTTCTTAAGATGCTCCCTTTACCTGCTTCTGTTACCTCACTAATCTAATTGTTATTCTTAGTTTGTGGATTGTGGGACAGTGAACTGCTGCTCGTTTATGTTTATCTTTATGTTTATCTTTATATCTGCATATCTTTATACCTATATGTATCCTTAACCCTTGTAGTCTAATGAAGGTTGGGACTGATGAACACCTGAGCGCTATGGGAGGGGGGAGGGAGAGGGGTTGGGTGGGGACAGGAACGGGGGTGGTGTGGGTGGGTTGTTTTGTTGCTTGATATCTACGAGGGTACACAATTGTTGATGATTTCTTTTTTCTTTCTTGCTATTGTACGTTGTATGCCTCATATCAAACTTTAATAAAAAATATTACAAACAAAAAAAACAGTCATAAAAATGTAAAAACATAAAGAAACATAATCATCATAACAGTATAATAAAGACTACACTGACAAAAACATCAGTACTGGGCACCCTAATGAATGGGAGAACTTCACTTAACTAAAGACCTTTTCTGGTAGATTCATTTTTAGTTTTTTTAAACAGTTTTAAATTGGAAAGCAACCAAAGACCCCCATGGAAGAGGGAGGGGGATGGCCACGGATTATGCATGCTTGAGTTTCAATTATTTGGGCAAATTTAGATGAAGGTAATTCTGAAAGACCTTTATTGGCAGAGCGCAACAAGCGAGTGGGTCTATGCAGTCTCAGGACAGTGTTGATGCAGGATTATTCATGTAGTTAAACACCAGAGTCAAAATTTTATATTTAACCCTCAAAAAATAGACAACCAATGTAGAGGACAAAGAATAGTAGAAATATGCTTGTACATTGGAGTGCCAGTAAGAATGTATGCTGCAGAATTTTGGAGAACCCTCTATTTTTTGCAAACACTGGCTGGCAGGCCAAGAAATAGAGGGTTGCAAAAGTCAAGTGATAGAAAAAGCAACATTTGAAGTACAGACTGAAAATCATCTGGATTTCAGTCTATGCAGCATCCTTAATTTCCCACCTCTTGCACTCACAGCTCTAGGAAGATTCACTGTTTCTCTTCAGCAATGAAGTCCTCCGCTCCCCATAATAAGATCTAGCCAGAAACAGTTTACCTCTAGGCCCTTGCCAGTTCCCATCACAGTTACAGATCCTTATCTAACTGCTTCACACTTCAGTTCTCCACTTTATCACCTCGCTCTCAGGTCTCTCTAGATATGTGGGGAGAATCCCATCTGACCTCCTGGCTTCCCTAAATTGTATTCCCCTGGAGGGGGTAACAGCTACATCTTTCTGTTATATGGTCACTCTGGAGAAGCTCCAGTCCCATGTGAAAACAGGGCTTTAATTTCCAACTCTAAACCATGCTCAAAGGGGCTGTACCAGGCTGTCACTCACATAATTACCTGTCTCACCCTCTGCCCTCAGAATGAACCTCTCTCACTGGAACCTTTCCACAAACACAAAAACATAACCCTTACAGGACTTCCCTTAGGAAGACATCACAACTTTAATATAACATATCTTTTTATGCAGTAAACCACGTACAACTCTGTGGCACACAATTGCTACATTAGTTTAAAAAGTTGTTCTATCTTCTTTTTTAATGATAGCACCAGCAACTGGTTCTACCCAGATTAAGGGGGAGCCTATTCAATTGTGATAAGCTCCCCTTTCCCCAGTTCTCCAGTTCTTAACAAATCTAAAGCCCTCCTGTATGTATTGAGACTCCAGAGGTCAGCCTGCCTCTGGGGGTCCTGCATTTGGAATTTGGAACACTTCTGAGAATACTACCCTGAAAGTACTGGATTTCAATCTCCTACCTAAAAGACAATTCAACTTCTAGAACCTCCCTTCTACATCTTCCTATGTTGTTGGTACCAACATGTACAACAATAGCTGGCTCGTCCCCAGCACTTTTTTAAATCCTCTCTAGACGACATAACAGGTATGCAAACTTCACACTAGGCAAGTCAGTTACCTAGCAATCGCCATGCCTGCTATTTAGCTTTCTAAATATTGAGTTGCTAATAATAATGACAGTCCCACCTGGGCACCTATCCCTGGAAAAACATTTATTTATTTTACATTTCTATCTCATTGATTCCAATTCAAAATGACTCATGGTGGCTAACAAGTTTTTTGAAGTGTAAATGGAAGCATTTTAGCAATTCATCAAAACAGACATAGGCACAAAATAACTACATGGAATCAGCACAGAATAGCAAACTAAGCAAAGCATAAATCTAAAAAGTCTCATGTTCATAAATTCAAAGCAAGATCCAAAAGCACCAAAATTAGTCTTAAATAATTGATCAAAACAATGTAGACTGCAAATGATCCTGAGACAAACATATCCAGTTGGCCAATAATTTTATCCAAAAGCAAAGTGAAACAGGTTTTAATGTCCTTATTAAAAGATAATGGGGTAGAAGTGATGATGGTGGTATGACTCTGGCAGTCTCTCTCTAACTGCTGTTTCTTGTAAGAATTTTTACCTTGGCTGTGGTGTCTTTTTGCTTTTTGTACATGGGTACAATGCCTCCTAAATGCAAAGATAAAGTCAGAGTTTATCCTGGAGCACATTTAATGTCTTTAGTCAGCAGAATTTAGATGCCTTCCTGGAGGGTGCTTTGAGCTTTTCAGAGGGAAGGCTCCAGTGCTGAGGCTGGCATGGTTGAGGCTCCTGCAGCTTGGGATGAGGTTTCATTCTCCCCTCCTTGTTCTGAGTCACTGTTCTCATCCAAGTACTGTGGCAACCTTGGTGTATGTGGAGAAACCAGAGGATTTTGATTTGCTGAATGCAGTTATGCAGAGGAAAGAACATCTAGATGCCTCTGCTGTTGTGGCCACCCAGATCTTCCCAGTGCCTCAAGAATATGAGTCACGATCTCATTTAGTGAAGGTCCCCGTGGTAACTCTAGACTTTACATGGGCTGTGCTGGTGAGTTTGGACTTCTCCATAACTAATACCTCTAGTGATATTGCCAAGTTAAATTAATCTATTAAAGCCCTAGCTAGGAAGAATGATGTCGAAATTAGAAATATGAAGGAAAAGATCAAGGAAATTGATGAAGGTCTTAAGGAAGTTAAATTGGCTAATGCTTCTTTGCTTAAAGAAAAGCTGTTAATTCACAGTCATATGGATCATCCTGAGAATCAAGCTTATCAATTAAATGTACGTTTTCTTAAATTTTGAATCTACTTTTGATATTTTGGAAAAATACTTAATGGTTGTGCTATCAGTGTTTTCAGAGGAAATGCATGTGAATGAGGCTATTACTCATTCACTTCGCATTCAAAAAAATAAATGTGCATCTCAGACGCACATTTATTGCTCAGATATTAATGCCTGCCTTGAGCAGGCATTAATAGCTGAGCGCACATAGAAGAAGTACAGAAAAACAGAAAAAACTGCTTTTCGGTACTTCTTCAATAAAAAAAACAAACCTCGGCAGACCGCCGAGTTATGAAGACCGACACCGGTAAACTCAGCATCAGTTTTCATAACCGGCCGTCTGCCAGTAATGAAAACGGATGCTAATAAACTAGATAAATTCAGCATCCGTTTTCCTTACTGGCAGACTGTCGGTTATGAAAACCAATGCCGAGTTTACTGGCGTCGATCTTCATAACCGGCAGCCGCCACGGGGTAGCATTAACAAGGAGGCGCTAAGGTTGCGCAAGTGACCCTAGCGCCTCCTTGCTAGCGTGACCCCCTAATTTGCATATTGCATGGCACCCCCCCTTGCAAGTGCCATGCATGCACTAAGAAAGTGGGTGCTAAAAAGTCAGCGCCCACTTTCCACAAAATTTATTGCATCAGACCCCATGATAGTGAAGAGATTGGCTGATAATTTGATGCTTTTTTCAGTATTGAATGAATCGATGCACTTTTCAAGAAATCTGGGAGTGTGCCAGTAACCAGTGACAAATTTACAAAATTTGCAATAAAGTTAGCTGATTCTACTTTAATTAATTTTAACAAAGCTTTAGAGCAAGTGTTAAGAGGAGTGGTAGATGAGTTCATTTTATTAATGATGTGATTAACTTCAAACTCTGACATAATGCCAAATTGTTCCCATCTTGTTCCATCTGAGAAAAAGTCATTGATTATAACATTAACAGAATTTTGAAATGCATTTCTAATAGTAGTCACTTTTTCATTGAAATATACTGCAAAGGCAATTGCTAAATTGTGCTCTATTGTGCCCTGGAGCTGGGGATGGTGCAGTAATAGGGGCTGAGACTGGATGGATGATCTGTTTAACAGAATGAAACAACTCTCTGGGGTTATTGAATGATGTTGATTTTTTTGAGTAAATGTATGCTTTCTTTGCAGCAGTAATGGCGCCCTGATAGTTTGAAAGAGAAAGTCGATAATTGGACAAATTTGAAGGGGTAGGGTGCCGTTGCCATTTCCTTTCAATTTTTCTTACTCCTCTCTTTTCTTTTTTTCAAGGAATTATTAAATCATGGGGCAGTTTTAGGCTTCCCTTGGTGATAATTTATCAAGGATAGCATTTAATGAGGTATCTCATAAAATCTAGAAATTCATCCAATGAATCATTGTTAGAAGATTCTAGCATTGGTATGAATTTGGAAGATAGATCATCTAGGTTTATAAAACTTCATTTTATTGTTGTATCTTGAAATATTTGAGGAGGAGGATTTTGATTTTGAAAGGTTACAACAGGAAGGAGGATGGTGATGATCCTTCTCCTGTTTTGTTTTTATTTTTTTGGGGGGGAAAGAACCCTTTGGAGCTTAGGGATTAAGGCCCAGGTATGGAAAGGTAGAAGGGGTGCATTTTTTCCCAATTTAAAGGAATATTATTTCCTTCTGGACTTGTATGTCATTTTTGTGGAAGGAAGTTTGCATCCACCCTTCCTTCAGGTTTTTAGACAAAGGGAATTTAGAAAATCCCATCAGTAGAGGAGTTCACAAGGATACATCCATTCCTTGTATGACATTGAAGAGGTGACTGGAATATTGTGGATGAGAGACTTATAAGAACATAAAAATTGCCAAACTGGGCCTTTGACCTCCACCCTGGGATTACTGGTATTCTGCTGATGTCATTGATGGTGTCAGCGAGGCTGGCTCAACTGTCCTGCTTCCTGAGTGTCCTTTTTTTTTTTATTTTGACTTTTCCTGTGGCCACAATACTTATTTGCTGGGGAGAGTAAGCTACCAGCAGTGGCAGCCCTCAGTAACACAGCTGACCACTGCTGGCCAGCTGATTCTCCCTGTACCTTTTTGTAGTCTATATCTGTCTCCCAATGGCTTCAAGGAAGCTGGTTGTGGCTGTGACCTATAGAAGGAATGGTTCCAGCAGATGGCCCTGACTGTGTCACAGAAAGAGGTCTCATCCCCCTCCTTTTCTCTTCTTTTAACGGTGTTCAGGTCCCATAATAGTGGTGTTCCAATGTCTTCCATACATTGACAATATGCCTTCCTCTGAAGTCTGCACATGGAATAGGAAGTATTTTAGAGAATGTTACTGTGGAAGATCTGGATTTCAACTTTCTACCTAAAAGCCTAAATTTGGCTTCTAGAACCTCCTTCCCATGTGTTCTTATGTTTTTGGTGTGCACATACATCATGAGAGATGGCTTCTCCCCAGCTCTGCCTAAAATCCTAGTTGACACGTGAGATCCACCACATTTGCATCAGGCAGGCTAGTTACCAAGAGATCCTCACCAGCCATCCAGCTATCTGCATTCTTAATAATCAAATCATCAACTATGACTAACTAAACCTTCCATCCTAGGTTCTAGCCCTTGTAGACTTATCCTCAGTTTGAGAGGATAAATCATCATATGGAGAACAGGTTCTTGCTGTTAGGATTCTGTTATGTTCCGCTATCTGATGGGAGAAGCAATCAGATAGGAGTAGCAAGCTGTTAGGAAAGCTCTGTGATAGAGCTGTGAGTTAGCAATATGATGTAATGGCTCCTAAAGGAGGAGGAGTCAGCAATCTTGTAGTGTCTCAGATATCATCTTGCTAAGGAGTAGCAATCTGTAATGAATCTGATATAGTTGTAGGTGGGTCCCTGGGCTGGTAGCAGATGACCATGCCCCCGGGAGGATATCCCGAGAGGAACCACCAGCTAGGCTTGAGTATGGAGACAGACACACATTAGTTCTTTTATTAAACAGGTTTTTTTGAAACCACCAGAGGTGGCAGTAGTGAGCTGATATGCCCGGCAGGGCTGTAGTCCCTCAGGTACTGGAACAGCGATCCAGAATGGCTTATGTGTTGAGAAACTGTAGAAAGTGAGTAGGCAGAGTTCATTAACAGAACTAGATGACAAAACTCACATAAGGTCTCAAGTAAGCTCAGGAGCTGGAAAGGTTTAGGCCCTCGAGGAGCGAGTACCTGGTTCCAGGGAAAGCTCTGAGAGAGCGATGGTAACTCACAATTGTTTGTAACAGCGATAGCTTCCAAGCAGTAGAGAATCTTCAGAGTGTCCAGGAACATGGGCCCTTGAGGAGCGAGTACCGATTCCTATTTGTAATCTGAAAGAAAGAAAAAGAGCGAGGCACCCGAGGAGCGGGTACCTCTGGTAAGTCCAAGGAGGTAGAGTAGCTTGGGAGGTGTAGCCGAAGCAATCCCCCTTGCTAACTCAGTTAGATAATGAAAAAGAGACCTTTAAATATTGGAAGTGGATGACATCATCTCAGAGGGGCACCCCTGAGGTTCGTGCTCTAGCTGGTACTTCAATCAGAGCACGCGCCCTAGGTCTTCAGGCAACATGGCGGATCTGCAACGTCGAGCCGGTCCGGGGACGCTGGAGGGAGATGGCATGGAGACGCTGCAGCAGCCAGCCGTCCATCAGACCCGGAGGGAGTTGCCACAGAGGTAAAGAGGGCGGAGTGAGGAAGTCGAGCAGCGAGGGTCGCAACACTTGCTACTGGATCACTTCCTGCTATACCAGAGTAATGCTCTCTGACCAGGTGGTCATAATCCTCCAAAGCAGCAGAGGGTTTGCAGGACTTAAGTTGGCACTTGACTATACTGTCCCTGAAGGTCTTCTCCGAATATCTCTCTTTCTGCCTCAGTTCCTCTAGATCTGCCATTCTAGCCTCCAGAAATCAGACTGTTTCTCTAAGATCCAGAAGCTATTTGCACTGGGCGCATACATACAACTTCTCACCAGCTGGCGTATAATAATAATACATGTGTCACTCGGCACAAAAGATTGGAAGGCCTCATTGTGCTGCTGTTTGCATCTTAATATTGTTGAGTTCTTAGTTAATTTAGGTTGCTATGGGCATGGGGATTTGTAAATCAGTGCTTTAAATTAATGTTAACTTTGCAAACACTTGCAAGGGGAATATAAATCTAATTGATATGGGCTAGGTCACTTCTCTGTTCAGATAAATCCCTGATTGATTTTTCATGTTCAAATGTCTCTCATCCTCTTACATGGGATAAGAATTTATAAATCAAAGAATAAGCTTAGGTGTGTGTTACATGTACAACTTTTACAAACACACAGTTTCCTCCAACAGGCATAAAATGCACCTTAAAGCATAAGCACTTTCCCCTCCTTTCAGCTTTGGTGTAATATTTTATGGAATAGTGGTATAGTAAATTTATAAATAAACAGAAACATGACCTGCAGGGTTGTTAGAGTACAGCTGAGTCATAGAAGAGCTCTCAATTCCATGCCCAGTTAGAACAGAAATCTGGTATAGCAGTTTACTGCCAGGATCTGGTGGAAGAGTTATGATGCTGCTGTTTTCCAGTAATGCCAAGTCACAGAAATCAAAGTAACCAAAGAAACATTTGCAGGGAAAATATTTGGAGGCAAACAGAGGGGGATACTCTTGTGTAGCCAAATAGCTTACAACAGTTTGATAGAAAAAGCTGCAAGTAACAAGCCAGGAGCAGACTAATCTGCTAGTTAAAAGAGGTTAGAGGTTTGTTTTAATATGTCTGAACTGAAGGTTATTTCATGGCAGTTAATATTCCCTCAGGTTTGTTAAAGGCTCCTGATATAATAATTATTTGCAATTTACTGTTATTATTCTGCTTTGTTTTCTCTTTTACTTCCACACATGAGTCCTTCCAACGAATGTAAATAAGGTTTTGATGGATTTTTGGCAGGAAGACTTTGCCTGGCTTGTTCTCCTGCACACAAAGGCCTGCAGCCCATTATGAGTTCAACTCATTGACTGCAATTTATGATGGAGGAGGGGAAAACTAAGGCTGAGGCACCATGGGCCATTATCTGCCAGCCCCGGGATTTTTTCCCTGAATAGGCCTTGCCTTCATCATACAGGGTGTGCATTTCCTCACTTCCTTAGCATAGTGACAAGTTTCCATCACAGATAACGTATGTGTAATTGTTATGAATGCCATTTGTGAAGTACCTGACTCCAGAGCAGTAGCATGCCTTTGATCAATATGGCCATGGCCATAGGCGTCGCTACCGCTGCTATGTGCTGAGGAGAGCAATGCAGCCGGTGGGTACACAGCAAAAGAAAAAGCAGCCTTGTCCCTTGGTCAGCATGGCCTTAGTAAGTGGAAAATCAGTATGGCCCAGCTAGCAACGCTGCTGATTCTGGAAGAGCCGCTCTGCTTTTCCACTTATCAAAGACGTACTTACCACGCCGTTGATTTCGGTGGGGCCGCACTGCTAAGGAGGAGGAGTGTGCCCTGCTGGAAGTAGTCCAATGCCCCGTTGCCGGAAACCATTTTCTTGGCCATGGGGGCTGAAGAAGGAAACTGCTGCTACCTGCTAACTCAAGGAGGAAGTGAGTGAGAGAGAGCATGTGCTTGTGTGTAGGAGAGTGAGACAGCATGTGTGCATGTATGTGGGAGAGTGAGAGAGAGAATGTGTGCTTGTGTGTGGAAAAGTGAGAGCATGTGTATGGGAGAGAGAGAGAAAGCATGTGTGTGGGAGAGTGAGTGCAAGTGTGCTTGTGTGTGGGAGAGTGAGAGAGCATGGGTGTGGGAGAGTGAGAGCATGTGTGCTTGTTTGTGCGAATGTGAGAGAGCATATGTGACCCATGAGATTTCTTTTGCGAATACAGAACACTTCATACAGTAGCCCCTGAAGCAGCTTTATCCATAGAGCGAAACTCGGCCAGAGTCAGGCTGATATACTGTGGGGCAGTATTTATTAAAATGAGAGGCAATATTGCACCGTGCGATAGCATAACACATGCTATCAATGGTTTTAATGCTGGAAATAATACCTTTTTTCCTGGCATTAAGCTGTGCAATATGACTGAAATGGCCATTACTCAATTTGTGATAAATTTTTTGAATTGCATTTTGGCCATTTCTGGGTTTGGGAGGGAAGAAGGGAGAAGGAGAGGAGTGGAGTAGAGAGAGAGAGAGAGAGAGAGAGAGAGAGAGAGAGAGAGAGTGCCTCTAGGGAGGCCTTCACAGTATGTAATTATTTATATGCCTATAGGAGGAGCAGCTAATACCTTGAGGTGAGGTATTGGTGGTGGTTTAGGGTTTAGGGGCCAGTTTTTTATGCATGGTGAGACATACGAACAGCACAGTTCACCTCAGTGAAGATTTGACAACATTTGGAGTGAGGAAAGTCTCACAAACATGAAATTTTATACTATGTTATCACACCCTAGTTTGATGTTACCCTGTTATAGAGTCCATCATACTAGAGCAAGGGAACATAGTAGAAATGTCATATTTGTGAGACTTTCCTCACCCAAATGATGTAAAATCTTTACCGAGGTAAATGTGCTGTTCGTACATCTTCCTATGCATGAAAAACTGGCCCCTAAACCCTAAACCAACACCAACACCTCACCTTGAGCTACTAGCTGCCCTTCCTATAGAGATATAAATATTTGACTACTATGAGGGTCTTATAGATAGAATATCTCTCTCTCTCTCTCTCACACACACACACATATTTACTGCACCATGTGATACTACCTATGTAAAGCAGTATGTTACTGCATGGTGCAGTAACTCTAAAATTACCCTAAACAAGCCCCTTTTTCTTATCATGGGCATTAGGCCAGCAATATTACAGCATTTTGATGAATCTAGGAGTAGGCTTGTTGCAGTTTCCAGCTCAGTTTTTGTCTGTACATTTCTATTTATACTATATGGTCTCTTTATTCTTTATTTGAGGGTCTAGCTGTGTTTTGCATGTGTGACTGAAGTGAGTTATTCCATTAGTGTGTAGTTTTTATGTAGGGATCTATAACAGCTTGGATTGTTCTGATTTCCTAATAGTGGGTTTATTACTATTTTCATAGGTAGGGTTGTTGCTGTTTGCCTCTCTGAGGGTCATTCCCATGCCCAAGATGCATTACAGTAGGCCCAATTCCATATAGGTTCCAAGTATCTCTTGCTTTTTTTGCAGGGTTTTCTGGTTGACACCTCAGCAGTGCATGTAAATATAAATTACATGTTGTAAGTGATATTTTTACCTCAGAAAATTGTGTTTGAATGTTCTTTATCATATAAAATCTGTTATTATAAATGTATAATTTTTAATTGTATGTGAAGAGGGTGTGATTGAGTGGAGGGTGCAAAGCTGTAAAGATGTTTCCTAGGGCACCTTGCACTGGCCAAGGGCATTGATGTACAAACAATGAACAGATTCTCCCAACTCGTGGTGTCATGTATTGTGTAATGGGTGAGGGCGCAGCTTTTCACTTGGCCATAGGCACAAAATTGCCTGGCTAGAGCTCTGCCTGACTCTAGTTTATTGTTATTCTGTAGCCTCGGATGAGCAGGTTTTAGGGGGTGGTTCATCTGCCAAGCCAAAATAGTGTGAAATGCTGGATTAATTTTTTATGCAGCACTGCACTGAAAATATTTTTGTCTTGGGAACAAATATTTTAAAAACAGCAATGCCGTGTTTGATGTACAAAGAATAGCTGGAAAATTTCAGTGCTTTCTTGGTTATGCAGACATCCTCGTTAAGGAAAAGCAATGCATTGTTGGTCAATAAACAGGTATCTACTATCTGGTTGTATTCTGGTTGCAAACTGAGAGAATTTTCTCTTATTATGTATAAAGTGATGTTCTTTTTGTAGAAGAAAAAAAAAAAGTGTTATACTCGAAGCTAATGAAATAAACCTACATCTAACCAATTAATACCAAGCTTCTGTACACCCACACATATTAAAAGCTTGTTTTTGCTTGAATCAAGTCACTCATTTGAAGAGCTATTTAAGGCTGTATAAAACATTCTTTAATTATCCATCAAAAGAAAAGTCCACACATATTGAAACTCTGCATTCAAGACAAGACACAGCATGCTAACTCACAATCATAAAACATTTTATGTTTATAGGAAAAAAAAAATCAAGCACTCTATTCTACTGAAAGATTAATTATCCAGAGAAAATGCCTCACAACATGCAGGCAATGTATATGCCACAGGACTCATTAAGAGAAATACCCCCCATTTCATTAAGTGAGATGTTTGCTAAAGTTTTCTTTGCTACCCCCTAGAAACTTCTTCCACAGAAATCCAAATGCAGAGACTATGAGGTCTCCACCAAGGAGCACTAGTCCTCAGCCTTTAATGTTAGTCCATCTGCACTGCAGGCTATGCCATTTGTAAATGGGTTTAAAAATAAATAAATATATTCAAAGTACTTACCAGAGCGTTGTAAGTCATGGAGTTGGAGAGGGCAAGACAATATAGGGTGCTACAAGATGGAGCAGTGGATGTAATGAAGGACTCCAGCAACCAATTTTTTTTTTTTTTTTAATTTGTGGGTGGGAGGTTCACGGCAATTCGGATAACAGCTGGGCATCCGGTGAGAGTGAGGGAAGCTGAGGTGGGAGGGTCAAAGAGAGAGGCTGTTGTCTCGGTGCCCCTGGAAGCCACTGCTAAAGAGAGAACCATCGCAGTAGTTTAAAAAAAAAAAAAAAGCTGAGTCGCGATCATCCCAGGGAGGCTGTCAGGAGGGGGAAGAGAAAGACAAGCAGCGTATAGGACTGCCTGATTGATGGGCCCAATTCTTGCCGCAGGTAAGAAAGTCACGACCCTGAGAATTGGGGCCGGAAAAGAAGAGAGACCAGCATTAAGCAAGCAGGCATCAGATCACTGTCATTACTTAGGCCTGACTGCTACCGCTAAATAATTAAAAAAAAAAAAAAATGTAAAAAGGACAGCCAAGTTGGAGTGGTGCAGTCGCCACACATTTCAGAGTCATTGCCACTAATTACGGATCCGCTATCTGGAGGTGAGGCATCAAAATGCCTAAGGCCCAGTCACCCCAGTTAAAAAAAAAAGGATAGGACAGAGATTGAGGGAGGCAGCTGATAAAGGGAACAATGTTATGCCGCTGAAGTGTTGGAGCGGTCAGGACCTCCCAATGCGAGAGCTGAGCCTGGCCAGAAGGTAAGGCCGTGATCAACTTGAGCTGCCACCACGGAGACAACTCGAACTGGGAGCATATGGTCATCTGGCCAGGCTTGACCTCTGCCATTGCTCCTGTGGAGGGAACATTGAATAAAAAAAAAAAAGGAGGCGAGCAGTGACTCTCCCGATGTGGGGGGTGAGCCTGGCTGGAGAGAGGGACATCAGAACACCACCGTTGTGGGGCCTGAGCACTACTCCTGCCTAAAGCACATAGTTAAAAGAAGACAAAAGGAGGAAGATGAGACCTCTTGCTGTGTCTGGGCTGAGGGCGGTCTGCTGGAACTGTTCCTTCTACAGGTCACAACCAGCTTCCTTTAAGCCATCGAGAGACAAATATAGGCCACAAAAAGGGGCAAGGAAAATCAGCTGGCCAGCAGTGGTCAGCTGTGTTACCGAGGGCTGCCACTGCTGGTAGCTTACTCTCACCAGCAAATAAGCATCGTGGCTGCAGGAATAAAGTAAAAATAAAAAAGAAACAGATACTCAGGAAGCAGGACAGTTGAGCCAGCATCAATGATGTCATCAGTGACGTCAAGGTAGTGGTGATCCCGGGGGGGATCCAAAAAGAGAAAAATAAGCAAAAATAGAAAAAATTTGAATGAAAACCAAAGTAGTGGCCTGGTAGGAAAAGCCTGTCTATCTGAAGGACACAAACTCCCCCTCTCCAAAGACTATTTAAAAGAAGGAAATAGCTCAATTAGGAAACAGCTAACAAAAGAGTCATTAAAATGATTAGAAAATAGAAAATTTGCACAATGACTTTAAGTAGCAATTATAACATTTTTTTTTGAGGAGTTCCAACTTTAAAATAAAATAATTAAGAACTTTGTAAGGACCTAGCATACATTAAAAGGTTTAAATAAGCAAGAAAAAAATAGGAATGCATACAAAATATTGTTCTTTATTATTAAAAATAATGCTTATACCAACAGCTTATTTAAAATAAAAGATATTTATGCTATTGCTATATTCCATCCTCCTCTAAGGATACTAGTTCAGTGCAAGGGGGCAACAAAAGAGCGGAAATTACCATGGCAAAGGACAAGGTTCTGAAGCTATATCTAGGGTTGACATCACGATGGCTTCCCTAATAACAGAAGAGAGGGTCGGTGTAAAGGAATTTAAAAATAAAACAAAGATCAGATAAATAGTTTATGGAAAATTATCCTGGTAAATTCCATTATTAAAAGATGTCAAAGGAAAATTCAATAGGAATAGATTTAAGGAATGAATAATACCTATTGAAAAAATAGTGCAGATGACATCACTAAGCATTGATCTATAGAGTCTAAGACTCTCAATGACAGAAATACTAGACAGAACCTAGGCAGACTTTGTTGAAGGAGGAAGTGCTGCATAAGTGTTCTTCACAACATTAATTCTAATCTGCCTAGATAAATATAAGAGCTTAGAAATTGGCAAGAATTATAGGAAATATAGATGTATGCATGTGGGTAAGCAAGTATAAAAGAGAAACTATTTTTGTTAATTTTTTTATGCCTTCAACTTAAGTAAGGCCTAGTAATAGCTTATATAACATTATAGGTATAGCTGTCTCATGAGTATTTAATGATAGCTTTAATAATGAGAGTGTAAGCAACAAAAAAAATATACAGTGATTTTATACAGTTATTATGTTAAATATAGATAGAGTGTCATGACTAATTGTTTGAGGAAAGCCTTGATACTCAAACTCTGTAAGGGCCTGTAGTAGCTTTGACTTGAGCCATAGATCGTCACTGAATATATAGTACAGACCTAAAAGGTACTATGAAAATGAAACCTGATTTTTATTGAATAAAGCTCAAGATCAGTATATTACGGCAAAGAAAACAGTGCACTTCTCTACTGCTAAATTGGTAAGTATGAAAAACACTCTAGTATAAAAATATAATTTTTTTGTTATAGAAACTGTTTATCACTACTCACAACAATAATAACAAAATAAAAATAAAACTTGCCTAGTTAGGGTACAAATGATTATCTTTTATTTTTATTAGCTAAACTACAGTAACAATTAAATTCAATAACACTGAGGGTATATATAAATAAAGTTGGCAGAAGATCTGAATGGGTATAGAGAGATAGTATCTTTTATTGGTTTGTTTGAGGTAGGCTGAAGGTAAAAGAAGAGGATCATAAAGATAAAAAAAATTCTACGCACCCAAGCAACACTCACTATAAAGAGATCAAGAGACTTTTAAAGGAACATAAAAGTTATGAGCACACAAAAGCAAAAACAGAAAAATAAAACAAGATTGTTTGTTAAAGAAAAAGAAAAACACAACTGTACAGAGAGAGAAAACATTAGAAAGATAAAGGACCAAAAAGGTATAAAGGAAGTATTACTTACCTGAACATTACTCCAACAGACATTAATGGATACCTAGAAAAGAAAAGAGAACACAAAGTATCAATTCATAAGGTTTATGTTAGCAAAGTAAAAATAAGTACATGTAAAGTTAAAAAAAAAGATATATAAGATCCTTATTTGAAAAGACTGTTAGAAGTATGCATTGTTCTTTTTCATAAGTTTTGTTTGAAGAGATGTCTTCTTAGCTTGATACCTGTAAAGGGTATAAAATAAAATAAAAAAGAAAAGTTAAGAAAGTAATGAGTTCATGATTTTAATGTTATATGTATTTGATACTAAGAAAAAATAAATTGTTAAAGGAGAATTGACTGAATTTAAGATTGCCTTATCTAATTTTTCTTAACTCTACTTCCCCTCCTAACCAGCAGGAGAAAATTGATTGTGTTTATCACTTTATTGGTATCACCAAAAGGCCCAATAGGAAAGGGGATTTATTTGTATGTTACCCATATATTACATTCAGCCTTGGACAAATTTGGGAGGTTTACCCCTATAAAGGTGATTTACTCATTCAATACTGCTCCTTCCCCAAAGGCTTGCAGGAATAGGCAGTCTGATAGGCACAAGGGAGGGGGTTAAACCATGTGACTAGGAGGCAGTGTAGTTTTGATTTTGAGGGAGGAGGATGTGTTTCAGTGTGCTCTCCATAATTAGGCCCTCAAAGGTGAATCTTAAGACCTGCGTGTGGGAGCATATATAGAAATATAGAGATGACGGCAGAAAAAGACCAATTAGCCCATCCAGTCAGCCCAGCAAGCTCCCACACTTATTTTCCCATAATCTGTTTCACTAACCACCAAGTTCAGGGCCCTTGTTGGTAACTGTTTGATTCAAATTTCCTGCCATCCCCTGCCACTGAATTTAACTCAAACCTTCACCAGGTAAATATATCTTTCAATCAAATGTTATTGCTGTACTCTATAATTCCTTGCTTACCAATAAATTTGTTATGAGGAAGGGTTCTGAACCGTCAGAACAGCGTTGGGCGGAGGCTTTTGGGCACTAGAGAAGGAACAGCAGCGGTTTCTTTTGAAATTCAGCGTTTGAAAAAATTGAAAAAAAGAAAAAGAGAGATAATTCCTGAGGAAGGAATTTATGCCGAAACTTGTACAAGTCGGATACCGTTACCATTCAACAACATTTTGGACTCTCAGAACACAAAAGCTAAGTAACAAGAACAAATGATAGCAAGTGAGCATGTTACACTGACGGTGATAATAATTAGGAAGCATGTGTGCACACAAAAAAATATACATATATACAAAAAAAGAAAAACTAAGTAAGATATATAGAGCAAATGTTATTGCCACACTCTAAAAAATCTTTTAAAGAAAATATCGACTAATAAACGGAGGTAGGAGGGTGTTAATGATTAAACAAGCAATACGCTAAGAGCCAACATGGAGAGTGCCCAATGGTAAAATATAAACCACCACCCTTCCACATAACAAATTTATTGGTAAGCAAAGAATTATAGAGAATGGCAATAACATTTGATTGAAAGATATATTTATCAAGTGAAGGTTTGGGTTAAATTGAGTAAAATAAAACCTGGGTGAGTGATCTCTAGTTTAGATAATAATCCCCTGCCATTGATGCAGAGAGTAATGTTGGAGTTGCATCAAAGGTGAGCATAAGGCTTAATGGTTAAGGGTTGTGACTGCTGCATCAAGCAAGTTACCCCGATGCTTGTTTATCCAGACTGCACAGATCAATGCCTTGTTGGGTGTTGTCTGAATGTAAATCCTAGGGATGTGAATCGTGTCCTCGATCGTCTTAACGATCGATTTCGGCTGGGAGGGGGAGGGAATCGTATTGTTGCCGTTTGGGGGGGGTAAAATATCGTGAAAAATCGTGAAAATCGTTAAAAAATCGAAAAATCGAAAAATCGAAAAACCGGCACATTAAAACCCCCTAAAACCCACCCCCGACCCTTTAAATTAAATCCCCCACCCCCAAATAACTTAAATAACCTGCGGGTCCAGCGGCGGTCCGGAACGGCAGCGGTCCGGAACGGGCTCCTGCTCCTGCATCTTGTCGTCTTCGGCCGGCGCCATTTTCCAAAATGGCGCCGAAAAATGGCGGCGGCCATAGACGAAAAAGATTGGACGGCAGGAGGTCTTTCCGGACCCCCGCTGGACTTTTGGCAAGTCTCGTGGGGGTCAGGAGGCCCCCCACAAGCTGGCCAAAAGTTCCTGGAGGTCCAGCGGGGGTCAGGGAGCGATTTCCCGCCGCGAATCGTTTTCGTACGGAAAATGGCGCCGGCAGGAGATCGACTGCAGGAGGTCGTTCAGCGAGGCGCCGGAACCCTCGCTGAACGACCTCCTGCAGTCGATCTCCTGCCGGCGCCATTTTCCGTACGAAAACGATTCGCGGCGGGAAATCGCTCCCTGACCCCCGCTGGACCTCCAGGAACTTTTGGCCAGCTTGTGGGGGGCCTCCTGACCCCCACGAGACTTGCCAAAAGTCCAGCGGGGGTCCGGAAGGACCTCCTGCCGTCCAATCTTTTTCGTCTATGGCCGCCGCCATTTTTCGGCGCCATTTTGGAAAATGGCGCCGGCCGAAGACGACAAGATGCAGGAGCAGGAGCCCGTTCCGGACCGCTGCCGTTCCGGACCGCCGCTGGACCCGCAGGTTATTTAAGTTATTTGGGGGGGGTTCGGGAGGGTGGGGGATTTAATTTAAAGGGTCGGGGGTGGGTTTTAGGGGGTTTTAGTGTGCCGGCTCACGATTCTAACGATTTATAACGATAAATCGTTAGAATCTGTATTGTATTGTGTTCCATAACGGTTTAAGACGATATTAAAATTATCGGACGATAATTTTAATCGTCCTAAAACGATTCACATCCCTAGTTAAATCCTCTTTTCCACATTTATCCCTGCCATTTAAGCAGAGCGCAATGCTGTATATGCATTCAAAGTGATGTATCAGGCTTAATTTGTTTAGGGTAGTAACCGCCGTAATATGCAAGATACCCCCATGCTTATTTGTTTATCCAGATTGTGAAGTTTGTGTTTTCTCGGTTCACGAATATGGATGCAGCAATTTTATAACATACGCTTGTATATGAGTGCATGGTATAAAATTGTCTATTCGCACGAAAATGTCTGCACAATTTAACATTGACACATGCATCTGCATACAATTGCCAACTCAATCGTATAAGTAGATATGCACGCCGACACAATTACCTGTGTCCCCAGTTTGCTCTCAGTTCGCCCCAATAAAGAAGGGGACATCCTAAACCCCCTAGCTAACTTGTCTCCCTTTTGCCTTCTTAGCCCCAACCCTTAAAAATGCACTGACGCCTAGGTTGTTTTTGTTTCTTGACTTACATGCCGTCTATAGCAGAAGTAAAGTTACATGGATAGGGACCCCGGCGTGCTGGGGTGCATAAATACATATGCCCTGGTTTCATTCATATTTCCGGAATGTCCATGCCATGCCCATGCCATTCCCTTTTTATGAAAAAAACATTTTTTTTTTGTATTTAAACATTTTTATTAAGTGACTTCAATAACATAAACATGTACAACAGTCACCCACAGTATATTAAACAAAGTAAAACAAAAAAACAAAAAAACGGAACTGTTGAGAGATAAATCAGCAAATCACATCATATTTTCCATACCAGGGCGTCTCTTAAAATCTGCATGGTGTGTGCTCGGCCAATATAAGTGCACATCTCCCAACTGTGGCACACATAGGACTTTTAAAATTCACCCATATGTCTAGAAAAGAAAGAGAGAGTCACTGTCTTCCCAGTTCTTGGTGATGAACTGGAGGGAAGAAGAAATTAGAAAGAGTGTTTCCATTTGTCTTATCTGAGGATTAGGATTTTTGATGTATTAAATCTGCACCTTCTAGGAGGCTGTAACCCCTTCTGCAGAGGTGCAGGAGGAAATCTGTATTCCTTTTTTGCTTCTTCAAGAGGAGGTTGCAGATACCTGTGAACTAGATTAAGTATTTTGCCAGATTGCATTTTCATCTTTGGGAAGGAAATGTTTTTACTGCCCCCTTCCTTGCCTGGATCTGGATTGTAATCTGTTCCAGAATCAATCCTTCCCTCAGAATCATCAGTGAGCTAGTCTTTCATAGAGGGGTTGGAGAAAAAGACCATCATGAGACCCCCACTCGGACTTTTCACCATGGGACATGGGGCACAGGCAGGTGACGATCAGTAGTGCCCTTCTGGAGACAGATATGGTTTGGGAAAAGGGAGATCCACCCTGGTTAAGATACCCCGGCTCCTTGAGACAGTCATTCATTCCACACCATGGATGGATTAGAAGTTCCAAGTTTCAGTAAACAGAGACACTTCCATAAAGGGATACATAATTTAAACAAGTACTACATTAAAGACAAGAAATCTGGATGTATTTGGACAATTTATTTATTCACTTTAATGATTTTCCTACAATCAATATCAGTAAATATTATTTAGAACACCCATCCATTGAGTCCTGTCTGTTTTGTGCAGGAACCTGTTCCAAAGAGCAAGAGTAACACATACAAAGTTTCCCTTGCCTGGGCCACGAAGGTTATCCTTCAACCCCACAGAAAGAATACCCACCCCCCACCCCGGGAGAAAGAGTAGCTGGGGAAAAAACTGAGAGGTGTCCCACGTAAAGAAATGTTTATGGCCCTTTGGAATCATCGCTATTACCTGAAAAAGGGTTACACAAAGACATCTTCAAAATCTCTACAGTTCACTGTGGTATTTTAGAAACATTGTTACTGGAGTCTTACATTTTGTAAGAATTCTTATGCTTTTCTTTTATAATGTCTTTTTCAGGGGTTCTGTCTCCACTCTACCCTCTCATCTCCTGAGCAGTACATCTACTAGTGGTAGTAAATAAAGCATACTGCACATCATTAGGGTACCTGGGGAAATTTGACCATGGAAAGGCTACTCAGTCCTTCTCTTTACTCTCTTACGCCTCTTCTATCCTTCTTTCGTCCCTCCCAAGACCCCTTCTCACTCTTTCACTTCCTCCCCTGTAGTCTGTTTTTCATTCTCTTCTACATTCCCCCCTGACCTCTTCCACTGTTTTGCTTCTTCTTGCTCAACTGGATGTGCTTGGCCTGCATGCTGCCTGCAGTGAATGTACAGCCAGGCTTGTGCAGGCTGCTAAAGCACACCTGACCTGTAACTCTGCAGCTCAGCCTTGTGCTGGCTGCTGGAAACTTTAGCAGCTCAGTCTGCCATAATCCTCATTGGACCTGTGATGGCCAGACTCATAGGCGACCAGTTCTGCTGTTTGGTCAGTCCAGACCATACCCTCAGTGTTCTCTGCCCCTTACATCTCCTGGATTTGATTTAGAAAAAGGGAAGCAGAATGGAGCCAGGACAATAGGTGGGCTAGGAAGAGTGGGTCTGCTACTGCAGTCACAGACCGTATTTGTGAAAAAAAGTTGGAAAAGTGGATTCTGTGCAGTTGCTAGTCAGTCTCAAAAGCCCTTCCTCCTCCTTTTCATTAAACTTTTGGTATGCATGCCAAACATATTTCAGAGAATGTCCCCAGTGGCACAGCTGTAACCTTCTGACACAACATGGAAGATCTTGGACTCATGCAGTTAATCATGGTCCCCACTCACAAATACCTTAATTCCCTTGATCTAATCTTTCATTCAATTAACCTCAGTCTTGACCACTACATATTTCAAACCACCATCTCTATCCCAATGCAAACCCATTTTGTCCCCCCACACCCACTCAAACCTCCATCCAGGGGTTTTTCCTCAGTTTCAAATGAAAGTGTTAAATTACTTCTCAATATGCCTGAAACATTATACCTTTCCATAACTGCAAATAGCATGTGAAGAAGTATAGCTCAGCCATTCGCCAGGCAAAAAAAGACTACATCTCCAAACAGCTAGAACTCTATATGAACCATCCAAGGAAACTGTTTAAATTAGTTCAGAAGCTATCCAAACTTGTTTCTCAGACCACTTTCACTTCCACGGGGAGCCACACAGCAGACGACTTTCCCAGTTTCTTCATGGATAAGATGCTAGTGATACACAATCACAATATCAACTTTAAAAACAACAGAAACCAAATGTTAGCTGCTTGAACACTATAATATTTTATACCCAGTAGATAATGTAAAAATAATCAAAATGTTTTATAGATCTATTTATCGTACAATTTTTTAAAATGTTTTTATTCAATTTGTAAATTCTTAAATTTTTTATAAGGCAGAAGAAAGGCCCTCAGAGCTGAGCTTGACTGACAATGAACTGAAAAAGCTTATTATCCAGTATAAAAACCTCCAGCCTCTATTAAACAATTTGCTTCTCTCCCAACACCATCTCCAGTTCTCTTTCTGGACAATCACATCCATCTACAAACTAGATTCCTTAAGAGCTGGCAGCTTGAGTGCTCAGCCATTTCTGATCTAAGCCTGGGGTAAATAAATTTGAGATATACTCTCTAGATAAATATTTTTAAGATTATTGAATTATGAATGTATATGAAAGATATGTGAATGGACAGTGTCTGCAGATAAAGTCTTGATGATTGTCACTACTACTCTCAAGTTTCAAACTTGTACTAATTCAATTCCCTTGTCTGTTTCTTCATGTTTTCATAACTAAGGATCCTCTGTACTTTGCCTAGGAATTCTTGAGTTCTCTTATTGTTTTGCCTCCAGCATTTCTGCTGGGAGGTTGCTCCATTCATCAACCATACTCTCCGTGAACAAATATTTTTTTACTCATATGATCTTTAGTTCTAGAACTTTCTTTTCATTCACAAAAGTTTGCATCTATGAATTATTTAATTTTGGAGCTATTTGAATGCCTCTCATATTCCCCTTCTCCACTTGTCCTCTAGGTAAGGGCAAGAGTTCTAATATGCATGAGATAAATTTACATGCACTGTGTCTATTATATATAAATCTATCTCCAGCATATTTTTTGTAGGTATTCTGAAAATCTGACTGTCTCAAGGACTTGGTTGAAAACCACTACTCTAGGGTATACATATTTACATCTTTAAGCCCTATTTCCTAGAACCTTGATTCATTTCTCTGGCCTGCCTCTACTTAGTCTATATCCTTTTAGAGGAACAGCCTCCAGAATTGGACATAAATACTTCAGAAAAGATATCATCAATGACCTCTACAGCTGCATTATCACCTCTCTTTTCCTACTGATTATACCTCTCCCTATGAATCCTATTATCCCTCAACTTCTGTCTACCACCTTGCACACTATTTGCAACTTTGAAATTATAAATATGATTACTTTGAGGTCCTCTCTTGATTAATGCCAAGTTCTGGTTTAATCACTTGTATATCTAGCTGGCCTCCTCAAGTGGCAAAATTTGGGTGGTAGGGGGAAATGAAAGATCTAACTTCATTAGTGCTGGGTACATTCTTGAATGTAGTAACTGTACATTTAGTATGGCATGTCTGTTACCATATGTGCCAATCAAAGGAAAAACACATTTAGGATTTTAGGTAGGAAGCTGAAATCCAGAAGCTCCAGGGTGGCATTCTCTGAAATGCTTCCTGTTCCACTTGCAGGTCTCCAGAGGCATGCAGAGCTCCAGAGTTTCAATGCATGGATGAGATAATGGTGCAGGGAAGAGGGATTCAGTTTTGTAAGGAACTGGGGAAACTTTTGGGGAAGTGGAAGACTTTTCCGAAAGGATGGGCTCCACCTTAACCAGAGTGGACCCAAGCTGCTGGCACTAACTTTCAAAAAGGAGATAGAGAAGCTTTTAAACTAGAACAAGAGTTTCAAAGGAATGTATCTTTGAAGGATACTAAAGAAATAGGAGAGTTAGGGCATCCAAACAGAGAGGTTCCAATAAAAGCAAATGTAGTCCATGTGCCTATATGTAAAAAATCACCGAAGCTAATTTGAGGGAGGGGGCACTATACTTCCAATGATTTTGGCTTTCTATTGTCATGGGGGTAGCCATTTACAACCTTTATGTATTTAATATTTTGGTACTTGCCAGGTTCTTGTGGCCTGGTTTGTCCTCCGTTGGAAACAGGGTGCTGGGCTTGATGGACCCTTGGTCTGACCCAGTATGGCAATTTCTTATGTTCTTAAATATAAAACTGAAAATGATATTTAGCAAAAAAAAGATATGGGCAAAAAAGCAAGAAATAGGGGAAAGTGTAGCAAATATATCCTCAAGGAACTCTAAAAATGTTCCTTTGGATAAAATATCCAGTATAAGTTAATCTGTGGTGCATTAACCATGTTTCTATGTCAGGGGTTTACAACCCAGACCTCAGAACACACCTAGCTGATCTGGTTTACAGGATATCTACAATTGATATGCATAAGAGACATGCATTGCTTCCATGGTATGCAAATCTAACTCATGCAAAGTCACTGTGGACATCCTGAAAAAATAGACTGCCTATGTGTGTCCCGAGGACTGGATAAAGAGCCACTGTTCTATATAATAGTTAAGTGATAATCATTTTGTATAAACATACCAATTAATTCTTCTGGTATCATGCAGACTTGAAGAAATTTGATTTTAAGAGTTAGTGGAGCACATATATAAAACAGGTCTGGTTTTCAGGATATCTACAATGAATGTGCACGAGATAGATGTGCTTACACTGTCTGCATTGTATGTAAATCTAACTCACGCATCTTTATTGTGATATCCTGAAAATCCTGACCCGTTCGTGACTCTTGAGGACCAAAGTTGGCACTCAGGGCCAAATTAAGGCCAACTGATGCCCTAATCACAGCCCAACAGTGGGCCCCCTTGCCCTTCTATTGTTTAACTGACAAGACATTAAGGCTCAAGTGCAGAAGGTTAAATAAGAGATCAAAAATTTGGTTTTCTTCCAGGCCACAATTAAATATTAAGTATAAACTTTTTTTAAATTTTGATATAACACTAAATAGCAATAAGCAATATAAGCAAATTATTTACTTATAACTAGGGAGCAACATAAAAAATGATAATTTTCAACATCCTGGTGCCTTATGCGCGTGCTTATTTTGTATAATGGTTACTCCAGGGCTGCCTCGGATAATGCATTAATGAAGTTTAGTAAATAAGCCTCTTTAGTAAAGCCGAAAACTTATTTGTGGCCAACCCTGACCTACATTTAAAAAAATGTAACCCAATTATTATACTGTGATATATATGAGAATGGGAGAACTAAGAGAAGAGCCTCAAAAAGGAACAAGTCAGATTGTTTAATGGTAGACCAAAGGTAATAGGGAGTTTCTTTCATTGCTGTATACCAGGAGTTTCCCTATCCTCGAGAACCTACTGGCTTGTTGAGTTTTCAAGATATCCACAATGAATATGCATGAGATAGATTTGCATATAGAGGAGAAATGCAAATCTCCCTCATGCATGCTCATTGTGGATATTCTGAAAATCTGACTGGCTAGGGGGGCACTGGGGATGGCTTGAGAAACAATTTATGAAACACACTTTTCTGTTTGGTTTTGGAATGCACCCTACTTAAACGCTCTTCAGTAAAGGGGGCTGACTCTGGATGTATGTTAAAACGCTGGCAATAGTATACCAATCAAATCAGCATGATTCATTAGGGTTATATTTGCCTCCACTACAGAGACTCATGTCCTTGGTCAAGAAGATGCCCTTGTAAAACTGAAAGGCAAACTAAAGTACATTCCCTTTAACCAAACAGCTCCTGCTCTGTGATGTGAAATTATTGAAAAGATGTGATTTGGGGAAATTACAGTCTCTCGCTTAGTATGTACAATGCATGCCCTACAGCCTTCTCTAAGCAGTAGTTCCCAATTTCATTTAAATTGTAATGATTTCCTTTAAGGACAATTACAGTTCCCAAAAGCAGTGAATGCACAATAATATGCCAGTATGCCCAGGTACAGAGGAGGGTAATAAATGTTTATTAAATATGATAATTAACAGTTTAATGCATAGCATCCTAATTGTATCTGTTAAATAACCCCAATGTGTGAAAGCCAGGAAAATGAAATTCTATTAAACCAAAATTGTAGGAAGATCATTGCAAGAACTTAATTATGCTCTTAGTGTCTTCAGATTTCCAGCTATGTTAAATGGCAGCATTTTTAAATGACTTATATGTGGCTTTTCAGTGTGTTAACAACTAACAGCTAGCATTTCATTTGAGCCTGGCGCACTCCAAAAGGGTGAGATGATTTTTTTGTCGGTTTGAAAGTCTAACTGTACAGCATGAATGAGTTTTCAAGTCTTAAAGAATCTGAGAGGGTGGCTTTTCAAGGCAATTGTATCTTGATAAAGGGAAGTCCCAGAGGATCTGATTCTAGAATTACAGTGTTGAACTATTGGCCCTGCTGTTCCACAGCATTTCAACAAAGCTGGGGTCGTGCACTAGTGTCATCTCTCCCTCGCTGTTTCTCCACATAAATATGTATATATATATATATATATATATATATATATATATATATATATATATATATGTGTGTGTGTGTGTGTGTGTGTGTGTGCGCGTATGTGTGTGTGTATAAATATATATAGAAAGAAATATATATACATATAGGAGGTAATTTTCAAAAAGATTTACACATCTGGGTTTTACATGCTTAGTCTATTTGTGTAAATGAGCTTTTGAAAATTAATTTTATGTGCTTGACTCCTTTGATAACTGTTATACACACACACACACACTCACACAGAGCTACTATATGTATGATTATTTTTTGTGTGTCATATTTTAACAACTCAAATGTTTAAGATATCATATAAACTGGTGAGAATAAATATTTTTTGTCTTTAAAGCAGGATAAATTATTTCCTTCTATCTTCAATTCCCATGGCTCTAACTTAACAAATGAAGCACAAAATGGTTTAAATATGTCTCCTTGGTTTTCTAAATATTAACACAAAATGCGAACATTGTATTTTCACTTTAAAAAAACAGTTTAATGTACTGAATATTTTTCAGAACAGTGTTTTTCACAAAATGACAGAAGGAGAATAACTCAAATTAATACTGGTGGTAATATGTCAGTGTGAAGGATGCTAAGCCTTAAGATTTTCCTTGCAATGATTTTAGTAGGAATTTGTACAAGTGCCAGGAAGGAAATGTTTTAATATCTGTTTTATAACCAAATCTATTTAAAGACAACTAGAGAGCTTTGTACAAAATGTTTACACCCAGGATAAATTAAATTATTATTATTATTTTTGGTGTTCAGAAACAGTTGAGAAGTTTTCCAACTGTTTCTGAGAGCTCTGTCGCACGCTTCTGTGGACCACCTCTGTGACCTGAGGTCACTGAAAGGTCACCATTTTGGCTGCAGCACAGTGATGAGCTATTCAGAGAGATCTTGGTTGTGCTGCAGAAACGTATCTTATCCAGCCTTGTTTTGTGGTTGTTTGGAAAAATGGATGCCTCCTGGCTTTCCCTCCTTCCCCTCACCTCATCTGACGCTACTCTTCCTATGACTAAGTCCAGCAGGAGCCATGTGTATCACCTGCAATATTCTTGCATGACCTGAATGATGTAAATTTGAGTGCTGTATCACTCCAATAGTTTCCCCCGACTATGAATTCTGGTTGAGAAAGCACAGAGACTACCTTATTAAGAAGGGGGGAATCCTAGCTATTGGGTTTAAATTGAGAATTTTTGCCTAGGATTTAATTAGTCTGCTGCGACCTGGTAAATATCTGAAATTTTTTTTTTCCTTTTCAAATTCTCATGTTTTGGATTTCACTCCAATATGTAGTTTGCACACTCTGGAAAGAATCTGCATGAGCTCATATTCACAGATTCGTGCTTGGCTCATTAAAACCACATTCAACATGTTGGTGGTGGGGCCAGTGGGAGACAGGCATGGAAGGAGGAAAAGGGAGAAAAAGTGATTGTGAGCATTTAGAAGGTGCAGAGGCTGCTTTATACTTTGGTATTTTGTACTTTTTAGTCTTCACATTGCAATTATGTTTGTAGTATGAGGCTGAAAGCTGGTACTGCTGTTCGATTCTCCAAAATATCAATTTGGGTTTTTTTTGTTTCCTGGCATTGCAGCTTCCTTCTCTGGTCTTATTCCTAGATTTCCTGTCTTTTATTATTCTATTTAGTATATTTTCTACTTCGTTGGCATAAAAACCTCACACACTTTGTTTTAACCATCTCCTTACCAAAGCCCACTCTTCAGCTATGACCTTGTTTTACGTTTATCGCTGTGTTAATAGGCATTGTTCCCAGTTTTCAATTATTCCATAGCCACAAAAATAGTGTTGAAATTTGCATAATCATGTCAAACTGCATTCCCACTATTACTTCAACTCTTCCTCCCCCACCACTGCTACTATGGCTGGCAGTAGGAGTAGCACTGTGGTAGAAATCTCCGAAGATTTGCTGGCCTGGCCTGACAGCAAGCATTGCTATGAGTGCTGGTCTGGGCCTTGAAAGATTGTTACTGCCCTCTCTAGGATAAGACCCAAACCCAGGTGGAGCCGCTATAGTTTGGGACTTCCCTGTAGTGCAGGGCACCAATAAAAGGAGCAGCCAAGAGGAGGAAAAAGGGAGAGGTGGAAGACGCACACCGGCATTAGTTCGTCGGGCTGGTCTTCATTATCTGGAACTTTCAGGTGTTGCAAAATTATGCACAGGGTTCAATTGCCATGGGACACAACTAAATGTTGCAGCAGCCAGCCTGAGTATCTCCATTGCATGAGGAGAAAGTGCCTCCAGTTAGTTGGCCATTTCCAGGAAACGAGAATTTTTGCAGAAATCAGGATTCCCATTAGAGACCCTGGATGCATAAATATTTTTATTGATGAACGGTGAGCATCACCCAAATCAAGTAACTCCAGGTGCATCAACGTTAGACTTTCAGTGTATAGCAACGTCTTTCCATTTCACTAAAAACCTAGATCGTGACGGCAAATGTTAGCATAGCCTGACTGTGAAGCAATTTATCTGTGTGCTTCAAGTATACAGCAGACAAGTAACAGTTCTGTAGTAGGGTTTTGATTTCTACTCTTTGCATGATTTATTCAAATGCAAATAATGTTTTTGAAATGTACACAAGGGGGGGAAAGAATCCTGCAAGAATCTAGGTGATGTTTTTGATTTCTTGGAAGGCAGAAATGAATATCTGAATTTTTTTTTTATCTCTGTTTTGTCATAGCATCAGAAGGACCCATGCATTTAGCATCCTTGTTCTCCCTCTCTGTAGAATACAATGTTTGACAAATAATCTCATCCTTGAACTGGCATATAGAAAAAAAAGTAGTTCTTGTTTTCATCTTTACTAAGGAGAGGGGTGGAATCACATAGAAAAAAAAATCATTGAAAATCCAGGGACCACAAACAGTAGCTCTTATTGCAGCTCTTCTGCTCTCTAGCTGCTGGTCCCTGCACACAGTGACAGCTCGATAATGTGGGTCTGGAGCAACACAGGGGAAGGCTCAGTAATCACTGTAATGGGAGCAGAGGAGCTTGCTTGTAATTTTTCAGGGCAGCTAAGGTAGAATTTTCAAACTGATTCACTGCCAGATGTCTGCTAGGTAAATCCCAGGCTGTTTACTGTGCACAGCTGTGGATTTGGACTCCTTCCCCCCCCCCCCCCCCCCACCCTTCTCTGAGGACTGAGCAACAGACATCACTAATTTGAGCATCCAGTTCCTCTGTATTAATTAGGACTGTGATGTGAAACAACCAGAGATGCAAAAGAATCAACAAAAGTGCACTCTAGATGTAGTGACACTAAAGATCTGATTCATTAAGCTGTTTACCCATAGGCAGAGAAAGGGAGAAAAGCCTTAGTGTATCGAGTCCTAAGGGACAGACAACTAATACTGGTCTGTCATTGAGAAAAGTGAACTCAGAGTTCACTTAATTTAGCTGATAATCTTTAGACCATGGGGACCCTAGTTCACATGATACAACTACTAACTATCATGCTATAAATGGCTATGTACAGGTTATTTAAGTCTAACTAGACCCCATCACAAAAAAGACTCAGCTACACTGTCTGAACAGGAGCAGTGAAATTTATTATTTCTCATAAGGCCTCTTGGTGCCCCATAATCTTTGCTAACAGCTATATTAACACAATCTTTAATCTGAACATTACACTCTGTGACTCTACATTACACCTTCCCCCTTCCTCTTTTTCTATAGTGAACACATTCGCACACTAGAAGACAAATGAGCATTTCTAAACAACCTTAGCAGTGCAGTGTTTTTTTCCCTGTCATTTTCATTAGATGTCATATTTTGCTTGATTTCATTTTTAAAAAGGTTCATTTTTTATTTTCGTTGTTCCCTAATTTTGTGGTTAGGTTGTATTAACTGGACTTAATGCGCACTAACTTGAAACAAAACAATCTTGGCGTGTCTTCTTTCATTTTGTGGGTCCAACAAAATGAAATAAAATAGACAATGTAGTTGATGTTGTCTATTTCATTTTAAACAAACGCACATTCCCTAGCAATAAGTAGACTCTCATATATCTCTTGAAGTGGAGGGAGTTTATTCAGCCCCAGTTATCCATTTCTAGGCTATAAATCCAATCTAAGAATAGGTTTCTCTTTTCGACCTGATCTAGTAGTAATTGCTTTTTGCAGACCATTGCTTTGAACAGGCTCCAAGGTGCTTCAAAGAACTGATAGTGTCTTTTAGACAAGTCCTGGATCATCTTCATCAGTGATGGGCTGGATGTATCATTTATAGTGCCTGGTCAATGGGTCATCTGGGATTTGGAACAAGTAAGGATATAGTATCTGATGTCAATTAGTAACCATAACTGTCCTGTCCTAAAGTTTCTCGCCCTCTCTTTTGCAGTAAAATGAGAACTGAAATCAGTTTTGTTGAAGACATCCATGGTAAAAAGTCTCACATCTGAGTTTAGTCTTTGCATCTTTTTGCTGCATGGCAGTAAAATCAGGACATTTTAGTGCAAGTGTTGCCAATAGTGAAAGAAGGATAGTGTGAAGAGTTCAGCCCATTTAACAGCTTGGATGTACTCTGTCTTGGTAGGTTTTTTGGTGTAGATTAATAGCTTGAAATGACATGATAGGGACCTGGTTGACACAGAAATGTTTTTGCAGTGGATACTGTTCTTCTGCTAGTTCATTCACTTTGGAAAAAATATGGGTTCTTCATCACATTACAGACATATTGATATAAGAAGTCTGAAAATGATTTGGTCTTGAACTGTGGCTTATTATCGGTTACTAGGGTCTGGGGTGATCCAAACTGGGCTAAGAGGCTCTTCAGTCTTATGATTACTGCTGCACTAGAGAGGGAGGTTTGTGCAAGCTTTTGATTCAATGAGAGAGGTCAATGACCACTAAGTATGCTCTATCTTTAATTTCACATAGGTCAGCTGCCATCTTCTGCCAAGGGAGATCAGGCAGTTTTAACTTAAGGAGACACTTCTTGCCTTAGTTAGGCCTTTCCAGTTAGTGAGTGCAAGAAAGAACATTATCTTTTTCCTGGTGGTTTGTTTGTACCTGTGCCTCTATGTGGTAAGTTCTAAATGCTGTGCTATCTCAGTTATCAGTCACTTGGAGACTACAAATTGCTTATCATATGTCAAAATCCCATCTGACTGACTGACAGATGTTCTCTCTGGCTGAACTTTTCTTTGCTAGGTTCAGTACATCTTGAACACGGCTTGTCTAGCATTTCTCTACTTTTAGAGAGCCCAAAGCTCAAAATTAGCCTGTGTGGCTACAGCCATTAGCTGTCATCATCAGGCTGCAAACTGGTTCTGAGGCTGTCAGATGCACCTGAAATTCAAACTTCTGACACCATGTCACATTATAGACGGCTATGTACAAGTTGTTTAGATATACGGTAACTAGTCTCCAAAAAGATTCAGCCAGTCTGAACAAGAACACTGAACTCCTTTATTATTTCCTAGGGCACCTCTTGATGACCTTTATTGACAACTTTTATACTCCACATTACATGAACCACTCAAGGCCTAATTTAGAATGAAAGGTATGACCAAAACGATTTCCACTGAGACATGCTGACCACCTGCTTGAGGAGTTTATTGCAGACCTGATTCCAGTCGATATTTTTAGTATCTCATTGCTCTGAGCAGTGAATGAGTTACCACATATTGTATTGCCTCCAGAAGAATAAGACCAGAGAAGGAATCTGATCACATTATATTTGTGGAGATGCTGACATGGTTGGAAGCCATTTGACATGCCACCAGGAGCTGTGCTTCCTCCATATTCTGCTTGCTTCTCCCTAGCCCTACGCTAAATGCTGCCTCCTGTGACATGGGCTCAGTTGGAAGAGCAGCAAGCCAGGCAGCAGTGGGAAGAATATCAGAATCCATGGAGTTAAGGGAGGTTTTTTTGTGCCAACAGAAGAAGCAAGATGGTGAGGGAGGAGTTTGCCCATCATCAGAAGATGAGGTAAGTGTTATGACATGCGCAACGTGAAAAAACAAATAATAGCAGCCAATATGGTGAACTGAAAAATTCATGCTGAATTCAAAAGGGTTGACCAAATAACAGTTATAAGAAGACCATACTTCATCTGCTGTTTTATTGTCATAAACCTATTTTAGATTCAAGCATTCTGTGTTCGCTTTCCTCGGACTGTTACAGCAAGCTGTCACTGAATGTTGCACATCAAGTGCAAAGTACAGTGAAGCAGCCACATCTGCTATTTGGAATGTCCATATTAAGATAAATTTAGGTTTTTGTTTTCATTTATGAATATGCAACTTTAGCAGATCAATGGAAAGAATTGTAAAGGGGTCTTGATTCAGACTCTCCTATGCCTCTGCCACAAAGTGTTCTGCTATTGCATGAACATATTTCAGTGCTGTGGGGTGCACCAAACTCCTGGTTTTCTAAGGTCTTGAATTTTATGGCATACATTTTGGCCTTTGAAATGTTTTGTTTTTTTTTCCTTTAGATGCTTCTACATACTTATTGGGCATTCAAAGCAGTAACCTCAACAGAACACAGGGATTGAATTGAGACTAGAAAAGATAGACGCTATAGCCTGCTGCTTAAGACAGAGAGCTGATTCATCACCAGTGAATTAGACTGTGTGACAGCATATCAAAACAGTTTAAAGAAACAGGATCGCAGATCAAGCCCGTGATTCAGCTTCAGTACTACGTGGTGCCATGCAGAAGAATCAGGTTCAAGTCACCCATCCAATGATGGAGTCAGAAGAGATTGGCTTTACCATGAAGATTTGGGGGGGGGGGCTTAAGTCCAGGGATAGAAGGGAGGTGGCTGCTGCTCTGTGGGGACTTCTGCTGCCACAAGAAATAGTGCCAAGACATCCCTTCAGCCCTCAGCCAGCAGAGATACTGATGATATTGCCTCGTCATGCTCTTTTGGAAAGGAGAAAGGACCAGGGCTGGTTCAAGATTTCTGACTGCTCTGGATGCTTTCAAAATATGGCACCCCTCCCCCCACTTGCTCCTACCACTGCTGATGACTCCCTCCCCCTACCCCATTGCTACTATGCTAATACCTCCCATCAGGCCTCCACCCTGTTGACAGGGTCCTCTTTCCCCCAGGTCCCCACCAGGCCTTCGCCACTGCTAATACACCTACTCAGCTCTTTAGAAGGCATGGCAGTGAGTGAGAGTGGTGGAGGGCAGCAGTGTGGAGCTAAGGGGTTGCCACATCAGAAGGAAGACAGGAATGAGGCAATGGGGGGAGCAGAGGGCAATTTTGCCACCCCTTTTAAGTCTACCCTCTGAGTCATACCTCCATTAAGAAATTATATGATGTACTTTCAGACAGCCCAAATTTAGATTATGGATTTCAGGAAGACAGGGATGGTGGTGCAGGGGACAGAAGTAAAAGTTATTGTGCATACATCACCCCCCCCCCCATCCAGAATTACAGGATATAGGATCTAAAAAACTATACAGAAGTGCCCAAAATTCAAAAATCTTTACATTATCCCCCCAGCGCATCCCATTGTATCCAGCAATGGGTCTTTCTGGAGCTGTTGTCTATATTTTTGGATATCTTTTTGAAACTTGCAGTGGTGAAGATGAAATCTTATGTAGAAGATACTGCGCATATGTTGTGTAAATTTCAGCATCTTGACAGGGATCACTGAGCAAATGGTTCTTGTAACAATGAACATTGAATCCCTCTGTACTAATGTTCCCCAAGATGTTGCACTTATGGTTACTGAAGATGTCCTGGTCAGTAGGGAGTAGATTCCCATGGACCTTTTGTTAACAGTTTCTAAATTGATTTTGATGGATAGCTTTTTTTGCTGATGACTACTATTTAAAGACCCAAGGCATTGCCAAGGGGTCAGCAGTAGCACTTTCAGTGGCAAATTTAGTTGTTGCCCATTTCGAGAAACATTTTTTCTACATGTCGCAGGATAATTTTAAAATATTACTATAGTCTCAATACATTGATGATTTGCTTTTAATCTGGAGTGCTTCTATTTCTAATTTACATCATATTCATTAATGGATTAATACCTTGGACCCTCTTCTGAAATTTACCATGAATTTTGATCACAGTTATATTGCTTTTTTGGATATATGGGTAAACTAAACATTCTGGAACAATACATACTTCTTTTTTGTGTAAGCCAGTTGAGAGAAACAAGTTATTAAAATTTAAGAGCTCTCATCCTAAATCTTTTAAAGCCAGACTCTCGTTCAGTCAGTTTTTCATATTACATCATATGTTTGTCAATACAGGAATTTAAGAAGCAAGTGCATGTATTAGCTCCTTCTGCATTCTTCAATTATCACCCAATCACCTCTTTACCTTTCCTCTCCAAAATCATTGAAACCTCTGTACTGAAACAACTTTCCAAATTTTTTGATGAATATACTACTTTAGATCAGCATCAAGTCAAATTTCAATCTTTCTACAGCACGAGACTTTATTGATTGCTAGTGTTGACACCATTCACCGTGGCTTTGATTCTGGTTCTTGCTATCTTTTTTTTCTTCTCAACATCTCTTCAGCCTTTGATACCTTGGACCATTCTTTCTTCTTTCCCATCTTTCAGAAATTGGTATAGGTGGTCCTGTCTTCACATGGTTTTCCTCATACATAACTAGTAATTGCTCTTAACAGATTCATTTCAAATTTCACTTTTCATCCTGGTATCCAATCACTTCTTGTATTCCACAAGATTCTGTTCTTTCTGCTGCACTTTTCAATATCTATCTTACACCTCTCTGTCATCTGCTTTCTCAATTGGGTTTTACTTATAAAAGATATATAAATGATATTCAGTTGTTCTTCCCTCTTCACTCTACTTGGTCTTCTATCCTTCAATTTGCATTTCTCTGATTTAACTTTCTTAATTCCTAATTTTTTAATAACAAACTCTCTCTTAATCTGCAGAAGACTGAAGCAATTGTCCTTGGTAATCATTCTAAATTCACACTTCCTGATTCCTTTCAACTTGCAGAAGTTGACATATCTCAAACTGTCCATAAACTTGGTATCATCTTCGATCCAAAGCTCACTATGATTACTCAAATTAAATCAATTGCCAAAAATTATTTGATTAAACTAAAAATGCTTTATCATTTAAAACCTATTCTGGAACCCATACATTTTGGTACTGTTCTTCAAGCTTTAATTTTTCCTTAAGTAGACTGTTGTAACTCTCTGTATTTTGGTTTACCTTAATATTCTTCAAGATCTCTGCAAATTATCCAAAACTCTGCCACTCACTGGGACTCTAATCAGAAACCTTATCACCCCTCACCCTGAAAGATTTAACTGGTTACCAATCACTTTCCATATTAAATACTAGAATCATTATTTGTTATACAAGAATGTCATTATTCATGATTTGCTTCATAATGTTAAATTTCTATAGCTCACATTCACCTTGTGTATGCATACTCCTGCTCGTAATCTTTGATCCTCTAATCAATTTCTTCTTGAAGTCCCTTCTCCAAAAATAGCCCGCTTGTCTGTAACATATGAACACTTTTTTCCTATCTTCGGTCCAACTCTTTGGAACACCTTATCATTATTCCTATGTCTCACATAGGACACTAAGTTGTTTAGAAAGCAGTTGAAAACGTTTTTGTTTGCAAAAGCTTTTCAGTAATTTTCTTCAGTGCTTAATTGTTTTGAATCTTTGACTGCAGGAATGTAATTTTATGTCTATTTAAAATTTTTCTTTTATGTATGCTTTTGTGCCCTGCTACAGACATTTTTGGAGGGCTGAGTAACAAAAGTTATTAAATAAATAAATAATTGTTTTCAGCAGACCTGTGCTTTTAAATCTGCACACCACAGAGCATTACATTATTTGCTAAATTATCATTCTGATGAACGACAATCATGTGATGTCTGTGAAATTAAATACTCTAATAAGTCACCAGCTATCACTTCTAGTATATGTCAACATTGACATGTATTGCCATACATTCAATATTTAAACCTCTGCTTACTTTTGAGGTACCAACATCTGAGATTGTGTGGTTAGAGCATCTCTACTAAAATTGAAAGCAACATCTGATCAAACAGCCTGTGTTCACTGTGTGTGTCAACACTGAGATATAGGTGGATTTATGTTACTTGGAGGGACATGGGAACATCGATGACTCATTACATGGTCAATCATAAAGCATGCACCGACTATGATACCAATAATGTTATTTACGTTAGTGTCCTTGTCCACAGCTGTACACTGGATGTATTGAGATATCCATATATACTCACCTGAGAGAACAATTCATTTGCATAAATACTACTAAAAAGCAAGCACCAATAGTTACCACTGTTGTTTAAATAATCATCAGTATAAGAATTTTAGATGGTCTATTATTGAACATGTCATATTCTAAAGAGAGGATGATTTGCTTTCACTCCAGGGGAGGAGGTCGGAAGAACAGGGAGAGGAGACATATCATTTAGGCATGGAGACAGACTGTACTTCTGGTGATAGAGGGTTTAGGGAGAGGTAAACCAACAATGGGTTGTTAGTGGTGAGGAAACAGGAATAAGAAGACCTATATGGGTAGTATTGCTGGGAAAGAGTCTGTACATGTGATGGGGAAATATGGAGTAGGGGATAGGGAGAAGGAAAGATGACTTGGGATTGGGACATAGAGCAGGAGAGAGGAAGATCCAGGATAGAGGGAGAAGAGATGGGAAGGGAGAAGGAGAGAAAATGGATGTATGGAAGGGGAGGGTAAGTGAGAGAGAAGGGGGGTAGAAGGGGAGAATGGGAAGAGGAGAGAGAGAGAATACATGGAGGAAGGGCAGAAAAGATGTCTGGAAGAAAGGTGGGTACCATTGACAATTTTTACTAGAATCCATCTCTTTTTAAATCAGTGCCTATGCCTTCTCCTAACTCTGTGCTACTGCCTGCCTCTTAAAATTGGTTTTAGGTTATGAAGCAGGGTGATAAACACTGTGCAAAATATCACATGCATGCTGACAGCTGAAAAGCAGAAATCTCTTTTAGCTTCATTATGGTGTATCTGGTCACTCAGTTTGAGAAAGGACTAGGATAGGAATGGCTAACTCCAGTCCTCAAGAGTGACAAACAGGTCTGTTTTTCCGGATTTTCATAATGAATATGCATGAGAGAACCTTGCATACAATTGAGGCAGTACATGCAAATCTACTCATGCATATTCATTGTGGATATCCTGAAAACCATAACTGTTTGTGGTTTTTGATGGCCAGAGCTGGCCATTCCTGGAATAGGAGGATGTACTTTAAAACCATGCCCTCAAGGCATGGTGCCCCTAGAACAGGAGTGACTAACTATGGTACTCAAGAGCCAAAAACAGGCCTGGTTTTCAGGATATCCACAATGAATCTGCATGAGGTATATTTGCATGCACTGCTTTAATTGTATATAAATAGTTCTCATGCAGATTCATTGTGGATATCCAGAAAACCAGATCTTTTTGTAATTCTTGAAGACTGGAGTTAGTCACCTCTGCCCTAGACACTTGCCAACATGGCCTAGTGAAAAATCTTGCCCTGTTCACACCTCTGTTTTTTTTGCGTCCCATCCTTTGTTTACCTCTCTTTTCTCATGCACATGAAAGAAAATTAACAAATGATAAATACATAAATAATAGGGAGACCAGAAAAACACTTTAACAGTGTAGCCGATCCCCTGTTTTGGTGCTTGATCCTAATCTAGGGGTACTACAAGTCTGGATGAGGAGGAAGATTTCTCTTCCAGGGACCCTGGCATTGTCTGTCATCACTTCTGTAATGATGTCACAATTAAACTCTAAACTCTTCAGAAGGTGCCAAGTAGTGAAGATCAATAGCAGGGAAGGCAAAATCAAAATAATTGGGAGAAACCCAGAGGACCAACGGGGTCCCTCCATCCCCTAGTAAGCAAAATGGAGTGAACTGATAGAAAAAAACTCTTGAGTCTGTAATAGATGTAACTTAAAAAGTATCCAGGTTATAATACCAAAAAACAAAAGCAGCATTAGAAATATCATGACAATGAATATTGTCAATTTGTCCATCTTAAGTGCTACTTCTCTTCTCATTTCCCTTGCACCATTTTTGAAGGAGAAAAAATTCTCACCCTATAACATTGGGTAACTGAAATGGGGGCTCAGCATAAAGTCAATGAAAAGGTAGAAAAGTATCCCCAGAAACAAAAACTGCAGGGCAAACTTTCCCAAGTACAAAAACATCCAGATTTTCCAATGTGGGCAAAATCTTAAACTTCTTTCTCAACTGAGAAAACATCTCAGTAGGGGTTAGCCCATTGAGTCCTTATCTTAAAAAATGTCTCCATTTCTTCTTACTCTTGCTCCTTCAGATCTTTTAGGCAACAAGATCCTTGCCCCAGCCCTCTGGGATACAGAGGGTATGCCCTTCCCTTCAGATTGATCAAGTACAGAGTCCAAAAATCTTATTCAGAAGTCCATCTATGTCCAATTATCCAAATGGGAACAATGATGAGCAGAGGCCCAACCAAAAGGTATTAATCTTTATGTTATTTTTATGTTATTAATCTTTATGTTATTTATATTTATGTTATTAATATTTATGTTATTTATGTTATTTATGTTATTGCACCGCTGTTTATTGTAAACCGATACGATATGATTGGTATCATGAGTGTCGGTATAAAAAAGCCCTAAATAAATAAATAATCTACTCTTGAGAACTTGTGAAGAGTCTGAACCTCCCCTATTCCTCCTTGAGATCCTGGGTGGATCCAAATTTCTCAATCGTGACTGAAATCCTGAAGGGATCTCCTTCTCCTAATCTGAAATCCTGGGGGGATTTCCTACTCCTCCAATACTCATGAGAGATCCCGGAGGAATCCCTAGCAGTGACTCCTGTCTCTTCCTCTGTCACTTTCACACTAAAGCACTGAGCGTGCTCCAGGGGATTATATTCCCTAGATACCATACCCCCCCCCCCCCCGAAAAAAAAACAAAAAACGTGGGGTTACAGTAATGGGAGGAATTCTAAAATACAAACCCCTCCTCCTGTCCCTAGCTAGAAAATCTCTGGGAAATCTCTAGTGACCGGCAAAGCCCGGTCACAAAAGTAGAAGGAATGAGGAGACAGAAAGGAAGCTAAGAGAAAGCCAGCTGCAAGCACAGAGAGAGGATGGATTCAAACTTTAGACAAAAGCATTGCAAAATTGTTCGCTTCAGGTTTGAAGATGTCTGTGCTAGCTGGGCAGGGTCAAGAGTGGAGGGGCAGGTGGTCTCTGATCGTTTCTTCCAGCCCTGCAATCACCGGGGTAAATAAGATATTTTACTAGACTGTGGGGAAGAGGGAAGTGGTTACGACGGCACGCAAAATTACAGGCAAAATAACATCTCTCTCTCAGTTAAAAATAGCTCCCCTTTGACTGCACCAGTTTTGAGAGGGGCTGCAGTCAGGGCTTAAAACTGGAGAAAATGGAGGTAAACCTTGTGCCTCTTGTTCATAAAAATAAATAAAGCAATCTCCTGCTATATCCCACAGGAGACAGCAGTTGTCTCTGGGGTTTCCAACCTGAAGATGGGAAGCACCATATGCAGCTGAGGCCCTGGAACTAGAGAGATGCTGACTGCTGAGCTGCCAGGGCTCAGTCAGGACATGCAAGAGAGGAAGTGTCTTACGTAGACTCTGCCGGCATGGGACTGGCTCTGAACCTGCATCTGGGAGTGCCAGGAGAAGTGCTGCAGGGATGGGGAAGCAGAAACAGATCTAGAACAGAGAAAGGTGCCTGGGCTCAGGGAGGTCAGAGCAGGGAAGTGATCCAGCCTGTGGAGGAAGGGGAATCACACATTGAGAAGTGAGCTGAGGTTCCCGACGAAGGGGAGCTCGGCAGGGTGATGAGGGGTGGGGAATTAGGGAAAGGATAAGTGAACCAAACCTGGCAGAGGAGGCCAGCTGGTGAGGAAGGGGCGTGGAGGGATGAGAAGAGACGCAGGGAGGGGAAAAGAGGAGGACAGCTCAAGGGGAAAAATGGGAAAATAGAAGGTTAAAGGAATGCAGGGAGCGGAGCAGAAAGAGGGGTATTAACCCCTTGCCCCCAAATATAAAATGAGAATTATGAATGCAAAGGAGTGGAAGGGGAAAAGAGAAAATGGGGGAGAAAGAAGAGGAGATTAGGAGAATGAGAGAAAAAAGGGGTTGAGAGAAACTGATGGGGGACAGGTGAGGGTGGGGAAAGGAAGTTCTCAGAGGGGAAATGGAGCAGGAAGAAGAAGACCTGTGGGGATGACCTGGGGGTTGGGGAGATGAATGACTGGTGGGACTTTGAGTTTTCCCTAGCTTATGTTTTAGCCACATTACCTGCTCATCTGGACATTTAAGTACAGGCTGGTCAGGCACACATGGCCCATTGTGTTCTGTTTTTTTTTTTTTTTTTGTTACTGGGTGCACTGTAATTTGTGTTGCGATCACCACCTCCAATCATTTTCAGAAGTTGGCTCCTATGTCACACACCTCAATCCACGATCATGAAGCGCACTCTCTTTCCAATCCTCACCCCATTCCCGTATAGTCCTTTTTCTCTCTCCTTCCATTCCCCCACTCATCCTCCTCTCCTCCTCTGCCACCCCACTCTCCAGCTCACCTCTTCAATCTCCTTCTCTTTCTCTCCCTCCAGCCCTCTCAGTCTCTTACTCATCTCACTTCTGCGACAGTGCTCTGTAATCCCAACCACAGTGGGGGCCAGAGGTGAAGCCTCCTCAGACCAGGCAGAGGCTGTCTTTGGCATCCAACAGCTACATTTGGAGGAAGAGGGTGTTGGAAGCTGGCAAGACCTGGGGAAACCATGCCAGCCATGCTACTCCTGACATTGACTCCTCTTCTTTCTCTTCTGCTGGTGAGGCCTGGGTAAGTATGCTGCTCTTGATGCAGGTTTCTCCTGCTGTTGCCTGCCTGTGTTTTGTTTTAATTATGGGTGTAACTTCCCAATGTGTACATAATTTTGTGTACACAGGGACAGGGCAAATCAGAACACTTCGATTCAGAAAAAGATTTTAAAATATAATTTATTCAGCTGTTCCAAGACAAGTGTTCTGGGAGATGCAATATGCCCTCTATCTGTAATAACTAGCATCTCCTTCAACACAGGAAGAGAGCCTTCTTTTATAATTAAAACATACAGTATTGCCGAAACTTCCAGAAAGGTGTAACCGCCCACAAACACATGATGCTGTTGTCATGACAATCTATCCTGTATAGGAAATGCTTGTGAGGACCTCCCTCAACTAAGAATTCTTCTAACCCTGTTCCTCCTCCCACCATAAAAAAGTTCCTTTATCAATGACTTTGCTGGCTTTGTTCTTCTGTTCTTCTCTTGATATTCTTTGTTGTATAAACAGGTAACAAGTCTGGTGTTTGAATAGAAGCTCAGCATGAATTCCATTTCTTGGCACCAGGGTTTACTTGAAAACTGTAACCTCACAGGATCTTCTTTTCAACTGATTTCTGTTCTTTGAAAGAGGCATCTGCAAGACAAAAGCTTGCATCCTGATTTCCTGCAAAATAAGTTTCCATGTATTGTGGTGCAGATATTGTCATTGATGCCTTCCTGGCCTGTAATTATAGGCTTTGCAGAGCCTGCCAGTAGGTCGATCTCAGGGATATTCTGCAAGTCATGCTCAGAAAAGCACTCAAAGTTCATTCACCTCTTGACAAGCCACAGTACAGCAGAGGCATCTGGGAATTCTTGGTTATCTGCTCGGCCTATTCTTCAAATGCCAGGAAAGTTTGTAAGTCCCTGCACATGTGAAATTGAAACATGGATGGAGAAATCATCAGGAATATGTCTTACTACAGTGTGTACTATAAAAAACACAAAAAACATCTCTAATGTTTAATGATGTACTTATTACACAGAAATGTATATAATAAATGCTGTCCTAGTCATGTGCAAAAGGAGATTTTCACACGGCTGGTTTCTGACGTATGCGCCACTGCATAGTCTCTACCTATTGTAAGCTCTAGAAAGCAGGGACTGTCATTTTGTATGTTTATACAGTACTGTGTATGTCATGTAGCACTATAGAAATGTATAGTAGTAGTAGTAGAAGTCCATGGTTCTCAAACCAGTCATTGGTGCCTTTGTATCTATCCCAAATAAATATGAATGAGATCTATCTGCATTCATTGGGTCTAAGAACCAGATTGATGAATGTAAATTTAGTTTATCTGACATTTATATCTTGCCTGATAACAAAGATGCTCAAGGCAAGGTACAACAGAAAAATTACAACAGTACATCAATCATAACAAAATAGTCAATAAACAGATTAAGATAATAAAATTAATTAAATATACATTATATTCCTTAGAGCTATCCTGAAAGCCCTATCATCTATATAGGGTTTAAGGTTCAGACTGAGAACCACTAGACTAGGTAAAACATTCTAATGTGCATCTTTTTTGGCCTGGTTCCTTCCTGTTCCTTTTGGTATTCCAGCTCATTTGGAACTGGTTTCTACTATAGCTATAGCGTCATGATCTTCTCCCCCCTTCTATATAGCCCAGCATGGGCTAGAGATAACAGCTCCCTCCATAATCTAGTACAGGCACCTTCTGAGTTTAGCCAGTAAAGTGATGATGTTGTACAATAATCGGGATTCCCATATCCATCTCTCCCTAAATTACCCCACCTCACCTTTGCTGGGACTAAGTAGCCATATGCATCATTTGCTTTAGCGTCCTTCATGGTATATTTTGAACTACATGGTGCTGTATGAACTATTGTCTAACATATAGTAAAATACTGTAAACAGGCAATTTGAGTAATCATGAGGTGGAAAGAACCATAGATGGACTATGAGATGTTAGATTGGAACTTAAAGGTCTCTAAAAAGAGTTTCTTATTGTCATGCCAAGATCGGTGAACATTAGAAAAACAATGGCAAAGCAGAAAGAAAAAAACAGACAGATTTTCTTCGCAATACATGGTGTGCTGCAAGAAATGAACAAGTAACTTTACTTGTCTGGAACATAATCTCTTGTATCTTGGTGCAGAAGACCTACTTCAGTAATAATTCCTTTGGAAACAGATTTTTTTCAGGGGAGTTAGTGACAAGAAGAGGAGTAAAAATAGAATCATGCAAGAAAATTTGAAGCAGAAGGTCTAACATCTGAAAAACTAGGCTTTTTCCTCAGCAGATACATTCACCATGAATCCCCCAAACAAACTGTTTGATATAGAATGTATTACAAAATTCTTGGACAAATTGCAAACAATTGATGGTTTGCATCTGTAAACAACCCTTTCCATTAAAAATGAATACAAAGCAGTTGGAAACTGAGGAATTGGCGAACTTCATCTCTGTGTGCAGTTTGCATAGCGATTCTTCCATTACCAGTTACTTCACTAGTAAGTCAGTTTGGTAGAGCGTTCATGAAACTGCAACGTAGTGCAAATTTAGCTTTCTGTAAATCTTTTGTCAAGAAGCATAGAGTAAGATAGGAACTATACCCTTCTTTCATGCTTTAAACTTTCTTCTTAGTCAAACCTTTTACATTACATGCCTAGACACACACACACACACACACACACACGTGTGTGCGTGTGTGTGTGTGTGTGTGTATATATATATTAGAGATGTGCTTCAGCTGAACCTTTCGGTTCGGCCTTCGTTATCGGCCTGCCGCAGGAAATTTCGGTTTCCCGCGGATCAGGCCTTTTTTTTTCGCCCACCCCAAATTTCGGGTTAGTGAACACTAATAGGGTTAGTGAGCGCTAACATTCCTAAAAACAATTTTAATTATGTGGGATATAAATTGATGCATTACTGTTCCTTTTTGTAACTAGATATAGTTTAATTCATTGAACACTTTATATATTTTATATTGCCTTTTTTTTTCTTTCACTATATATATATATATAGAGAGAGAGAGAGAGAGAGAGAGAGAGAGAGAGACACTGTATATATAGCAAATGAGCAAGGATTATAACTTTCCACTTGTAAATGATGTATGAGGCCATTCAAAAAATTACTCTCCTCTTAGATTTTTCAGTTCATATTCTCTCCAGGTTTCTATGTGCTCCTGTCTGCCTTGTTGCATTTCCTTAACAGGGCCCAATACAACAGGAGGTATTAGATGTCGAGGGAGCAGAGAGCCAGCGTACAGGCAAGAGCTACATAAAGCAAACACTGGTTGCTGTTCCAGTTCTACAGTCCACAAGCTGCTTTTTAAATGGAGGGGGTGGAGGAAGGGGAAGGAAAAACACATACAATTAAAATACATATTTTGCTGCCATCTATAAAGCTCAGATCTGCCTTACTCATACAGTAAAACTCAGTCTGCCTTACTCATACAGTTGCCTAGTCTACATGTATTTTTGAACTCCCACAGGCCCTAATTCATCTGCATAACTGGCACTTGCTCACTTTTGTTTGTTTTGGGGGGAGGGGGAGGAAGGGTTTTCCCACACATCATGGCTTCAGAGAAACATACCCTTCTTAAACAAGCTGTTACTGAATTAGGATGTAAGCAGCGATGCCTGCTCCGTCAGCTGAACTGTTCCGCACGCTCACTCTGTTCCAAACAGCATCACTTGCACCAAAGCAAGACAAGAAAAAAACAAAACAATAGGATTTTGATTTACTTGGCCCTACAAGAATTATACCAGCATTGAAAATGCAAACATGCTTTTGAAGTAGATAATGGATATGCAACTACAGAAGGAAATTTGCCTTTATCAATCACATTCTTTTCTCACCTACCTACTTTCTTATTGTATCAGTAGTAATCCTATGTGCTATTTGTTTTTCTGAGCTGATGCATTAAGTGCAATATTTCTCATGATTCTGGCAGGCGTGGCCCTATTAGTAGCATTTAAGCTGTGATTTGTAATCGTATAAGAAGTAGAGCTGTTGTAGAGCGCAGGTTTTGTGTCGGCATGCAATAGATGGCTGCTGTGTAATTAGCAGGCAGGCTCACAGAAAGAATACAGCAAGAGATCCCAATCCCTGGCCGGTTAACCTGACAGCTTTACTAAAATCTTTGCATGATTATGCTCGTATACCACATAAAACCTCTCAAAGGGGCCCGTTGGCTCAACGATTGCACCTGTATGTGGAATTTCAACAAAAAGAGCAGCCCAGAACTTAGTGGCTGGCTGTGCTGTTTCATTATTCAGAGCCTGCATCAACTGACAGAGACAGGAACCTTTCTGTATCGCCAGCATGTCTGCATATGAGGAACACCATTGGCTTCCTCTCTCATAGGCCTTTTAAAGGGTGAGCATCCCACCATGCCTCAGCAGCCAATGATTAATGAGTTATACCTCGAGAAGGACACGTCTCTGAAATCCGTGCGTGCAAAAAGATAATGCTCCCATGTGAACTACAAAAAAAAGGAAAAATAGCCTTAAACTGCATCAAGCACTCCAATTGACTTACCCAGTTGGTCCTCTGTAGCACACATGCACACCTACACAGACCTGAAAAGTGATCTGCATTATTGGGGTCCACCATCAATGAACCACTGTGATATTCAGCAATTGAGAATTCTAATAGGAATTTTTCAGAGCTCTTTGATTTTGCTGTCACTTTGAAAGTTTGTTTTTTTTTGTCTGTGCTCCCAGAATTTGACTACTCCTACAACCCTTGCAATCATTTAGGGAAAGATACCAAAGCTAATGCCCTGGTACAAACTATGGCTTTATGTGTTAATGCAACACTGATGCATAATATTATGTCACCTTAACTGAGCTAAGCCAAAGAATCAAGGCAATGATGGATGTTGGTTTAATTTCTTTAAACCACTGTAATTAAATTAATAGCCTACAGGCAGCCAGGCATTTTGTTGTGACAGTGTATTAGGTGTTCAGAAAGCAGAGCATATGTGATAACATTTTTTTCTTTTAATAAAAAAGATAATTACTATGGCAACTGTCTGGCATTATGATTTTACTCGGTAGCAGGGTCTCTGTGGAGAGATTTATGTCAATTGCATGCAGTTTTGGAAAAGGTCCGCTAGATGGCAGCATTTACTGCATTAAAAATTTTACCAGGGCTAGGCTGTCTTTGCAATAAATGAAGCTGGTAAAAAAAAAGGCCTGCTTGCCTTTACATAATGCAATCAATTTTAAAAATGAAAGTTCTTAAAACTTACAAAATAAAGCCGAAGAGTCTTCAGAACCAAAGTATTAGAAGCCTTGGGGTTTAGTTTTCTTTGCCTTTAATTATCGAGGCCTGCTTTGTTAAACAGCACCAGTGAATACATATTAATGTGTTTTGCTCACTGTTCTTTGTAATGTGATCTAAATGCAATTTAGTACTCCGAGTTTTGGTTCATTAGATCAATTATTACACTTTTAAACGTGTCTTCAAGTGGGATTAATGAGCCTATCATTCTGTGTTTAAAAAAAAACACCACCACATACTCAGAATGCTGAAAGCCCCACTTTTGGCTGCAGAAGACAAAAATATATTTCTTAGAAATCTTGTTTTATAATCCTTTACAAACAGTGCTTTGAACCAAGGGCATCCTTTGTTACTTCCATGAATCCTGAGCAAAACTGCAATTCACTGCACCGTCTTCTATTTAGGATAGTGCAGGAGGTGAGCACGTCTTCATCAAACCATTAGTGCAGGGTGTGAGACAGCAATCAGAGCAGAGGACTAAGAGTCAGGACTCCCGAGATTTGCCCAGAGAATTTTCACTGATGTGTGATGTTTGGCAACTTCTTCCACCTTACTGAGCTTAGTTTGCCCGACTACAATTCAGTAAACATGGAAAAAAAAAATACCACTGTCCCTTCTTGCTTTTTCATTTTAGAAACTAGAGTGCAATGTGTGAGTATGTGTGAGTGTGTGTCTGTGTACTCCAAAAGTGGCAGCAGCTATATGACAGCTGTTGTACCATTCTACCACATGCAGGCATTCTCACTGGCCACATTCAATTTTGCTTTTGCCTCTACGTGCTATTTTAACTGCATTCCCCTTTGCTTTGTACGTTTTGTTTCTGCAACGTGCACACCTTTGCAAATAGCATGCACTATATAAAACAACAAAGTTTGTGTCATTTCAGACGGGAAATGACACAAAACGATGTAACAAATATTGTTGGTGTTTTCATGTTTTTAAAATGTCAGCACACCTCTATGATTTATATAGTGCTATGAAATGTATGCTCACTATACAGACAGTCCCTTCTCCATGGAGCTTATAATATAGCAAATCTGAGGTTTCAGAGAAGTGATGTCATTCGGAAGCAAAGAAAAGAAAAAGATGATGCAAGGGTGCTTTGAGGGGATTCTCCGTGGAGACAGAGCAGTTGGTGGCGGTGAAGGGACAGAAAGATCATAGCATATGATTAAACTGATCAAGGCTTGATCTCCCAGAATGTAGCAGGGGTCAATATATTTCTTTGCCTTCTAAAAAATCTATCAAAGGAAATGGACCAGTTGAGTGGGTGGGAATCTAAGTCAGACATAGCTAGCACACAGTTCTATGCAATTGAAAGCAAACCACCAGGGACAAAAATACAAACCATTTTCAATAATTTTAGGGGAGAGGACTGGTAACCCAGCAAATAGAAACAGAATTAATAGGTATCCCAAGCTTAAAACAGATATTGCCAGTTAAATGGCACCCAACAATGTCAACAAGAATAAAATGTACCTATCTGAAAGCCCATGATTGGAAAGGTTTCTGTAAACATCCAGCCACACATCAGCCAATGAGAATGCAGGGGATGGAAAAGTGAACAACATTGGAGAAGGATGAATGTATACCATATGAGGAGAATCCCATGTCTCACTTTTGGATGTAAAGGCGCTCCACAAAAGAAAATTCAGATTGATAGAAGAAATAAGCATCAGTACACTTAGGTATTTATTTTCTGTATTTTTATGCCGCCGTTCTCCAGGGCATCTTACAAGCAGGTGAACTACATGGGAGTCAAGATGGTACATAATTGATATTAATATATGCCAATTTTGGAAAACGAAAGGAGAGAGAACGTTTTCAGCATGAATGTTGAGGGGAAACGCAGGAGAAATGTTCTGGATGTTTGGAGGCAGAATATTCCAGAGGAAAGAGGCGAGCAGGTAAACGTCACAAAAGCAAGCAAGGCACCTGCCTTGCTTGAGGTAGAACAAGAATTTCAGTTGTGGAGCGGCGGTAAGGGACTAGAGCATCTTGAGATGAGACACGATCGGTGAAGCGGAGCTGAACTATGAACACATTTAAAGGCAACAGGATTTTGAATTGGCACTGTAACAAGGATCCAAAAGGGAGCAGCATAGTTTTGAAATGCCTGGACGGTGTTTAGGGAAGTCCTAAGGAGACCAGTCAGCAACCCCTTACATGAATGAAAAGACAGCAAAATTCAAAGGACACAGAGGCGTCTTCCCCTCCCCCTCCCTAATATTGTAATCTTTGATAAGAAAGGACAAGTATTGAGAAGTAAGAGACAGTGAGCGATCAGTACTGTATGTGGAAAATATGTAAAGAAATTAATCAAAGAAACCCACCAGCAGCCTGATTTTTCCAAGGGCCTTCCCATATGCCTAGGAAAGAAGAAAGCTTCTAATAGGTCAGATCTTTTATAAGGAACATCCCACAGCTTCAATTGAATAAAATGGTTTTAGCTACTCATGGTTTAAAGCTCAGGGCTCAAAATGCACTGTAAGTGCATTCGGTCAGCATCAAAACTATGATGCAGTGTGCTTTCAAAATACCGTATATACAAAAAGCACATCTCAGCCTTCAACATATATCCACTGTGTTGCCTCAAAAGCCTGTTTGCTTAGACCAATTCAGCAGATTAAAAAAAAACAAAAAAAACCCTCTTCAAAGTGTGTCCTATTTAATTTTCAAGGGCATTCCAGGATAATTACAATATTCTGGAAGCATGTGTGGGAGTTTAACTCTCTAACAACTGCGTTCCAACTTCAAACTCCTTAGCAGGACCAGCCCGGTAGCTGAGTGATAATATCACACACTGCCCAGAAGAGGACTTAGGTTTATGCCCTCCTGGGCCAGTCAGGACTGAGGATGCTGCAGAGGCAGCATTAGCAGCCCCCTGGAGAGAGGCAGTCCCAGACATCTTGCAACAGAGACACCTAGTGGCCAGATTTAGGACTCATGATAGCAGGGGCTCCAGAAAGAGCCCTGGAGTGGCCTAACGCTTCCCCACCCTCATCCTGGCCAAGGATTCTCGCTGCAATGGCAGAACTAAATGTAATTTGGGAGGGAATTATAAAACACAAATTAAGACTCCTGGCACCAGAAGCCAGGCCCAGTTCCAATCAAGGAAGAAGCCCAAAGGGACAGGAGAAACCTGCCAGGCCAAATATGAACCCAACAAATCTCATCTTGCTGCAAATATCATTTGGCCCAGTATAATTAATTCCTTAGGCCACATGCAGCCCTGCATTTTATAATAAATGATGGGAAAAGAAAAGGGAAGTCAATGTAAGTATTTTTTTTCCAGGCAAAACCAGGTAAAAAGGCTAACAGGAATGATAAGCAGGTCAGTGGTCAGAGGAGCCACAGTTACACAGAGAATGCTGGAAAGCATTCCTTGGCCCCCACAAGAAAATACACATCATATGGTTTTGCTAAATGACTAGACTGAGTGTTTCTTTGTATGTAGAAGGTTCTCAGGCACAGAGCAATGAGGTATACAGGAGAAGGTGCAAATGATGCTAAAGGAGAGAAGCTGGGGTTTAATGACTCCCATTAGTTCTCTAACACTCTCTTGTTAAAAGAGACTTACCCTCTTATTTAGTACAGACATTACTCTTTTTCAGTCTCCCTTTAAAAAAAAATTCCCCAAGCCCAATTCATATCCATGGGAGATTAGAACATAAGAACATAAAATAATCCATTCTGGGTCAGACCAAGAGTCCATCAAGCCCAGCATCCTGTTTCCAACAATGGCCAATCCAAGTCACAAACATCTGCCAAGTACTCAAACATTAAATAGATCCCAAGTTACTATTCCTTATTAATTAATAGTAGTTTATGGACTTCTCATCTAGGAACTTATCCAAACCTTTTTTAAACCCAATTACACTAACTGCCAGAACTACATCATCTGGCAATTAATTCCAGAGCTTAATTATGCGCTGAGTGAAAAATAATTTTCTCTGATTTGTTTTAAATGAGCTACTTGCTAACTTTATGGAGCGCCCCCTAGTCATTTTATTGCCTGAGAGAGTAAATAACTGATTTACATTTACCTGTTCAAGTACTTTCATGATTTTGTCGACCTCTATCATATCCCCCCTCAGCCGTCTCTTCTCCAAGCTGAACAGCCCTAACCTCTCTAGCTGTTCCTCATAGGTCAGTCGTTCCATCCCCTTTATCATTTTGTACTCCTTCTTTGTACTTTCTCCAGTGCAACTATATTGTTTTTGAGATGCGGTGACCAGAATTGTACACGGTATTCAAGGTGCAGTCATCCCATGGAGTGATACAGAGGCATTATGACATTCACCGTTTTAATCGCCAAAACTTAGTGAGAGAATCTCCCTCTCTCTCTTACTAAGTTTACCACTTTTGAGTATTGGGGTGTATGGGCCAGGCTGAAGCACTTGCTTGTTTTGTTGTGTGGTAGAGAAAGAAAAGGACTGAGAGTTTAGCAATGGGCTCCCGAGACTATACCGAAAGTACACCAGTCAACAACAAGGTCAAACTAAGAATCAGGGCAATAGGCAAAGCATGAATGTTTTTGTGTTTTTTTTTTGGGGGGGGGGTTTGGAGGGGAGGAGGCAGGTCCCGGCCCCCATTCCCTCCAATACCCCTCTGGGAAAACGTAGGAAAGCTATGGTTGTATTAAAAAAATATATATATTCTTTAGCCAGAGCTGAAAGGCTTTTCTCTGCACCGGGCCAAATGACATTGGCTGAAGGTAATCTCATCCGTCTCTGTCTAGACAGGTCTGGGCACCAGTTTGCCTTGGTCCCTTTCACTGTTTCCTTGGTGTTTGGTGAGCAGTTCAAGAGCAGAATCAATTATTGATCACCCTGTGCATGACTGTAATAATTGTTCGAATATGACAGAATGATGCACCTTGCAGATGTATATTTTAACTGGAAACCAACGCAGTGGGTTTATTATAGCCTGCTGCCTTTTGTTTTATTACAGCAGAAGCACAGATAGGCTTGTTTAAGTATATAATTATCAAAAGCCAGCAAGACTGGGTTGAACTGACATTCTTACTGAAAGTCCTAGTTATTTCTGGTTTGTGGTTATCTTGTGCTATTTTTTTTCCCCCAGTTCTATTGGAAATGATTTACTCTAATAAACGAAAGAGAGCTTATTTGCAGTTCCTGGAACTCGTCCCGGCAGCCGACCACGGAACACCAGCCAGGCTCTGCATTCTGCCTTAACAGCTTATTTCGGTATGACGAGCGGCAAAAGTGCAGCGACCAACGCAAGGCATCTTTCTGGCCGCAGCACGCTCTGCGCAATGACATCACTATCAAGGGGACAAATAACGACAGGTTAAATGGTGGCTCTCCGCTATTCTGCTGTTTTGCATTCTGCATTCAGCAGCTTGGAAATTGTCACACATCGTTTTTTCCTAAATGGTTGGTGAAACCATAGGCAAGGAAAAAGAGATAAAACACAGGAGAAAGAGAATAAAAACACAGGACAGTTCCCTATCCTGCACTAAAGAAAAGTTAAATGTCGGTTACAAGTTGCCAGTGTTCAGATAATTAGACAGATAATTAGACAACAGAAATCAGAGACCTACAGACTTCTAGTGTGCTAAGGTTTTTTGAACCTGTGAATTTTCAGGAAATATAAGTCACTTTGAACATAGACTGATATCTGTCCCTTTGTTTGGTGTCACAGTCCTCTAATGTGACCCAATAGGCTTTCCCCGGGGAGTGATTTTAGGACTGGATTAGTTTCTTTCCTCTCCAGGGAAAAAAAAGATCCCACAAGTCAGCATCTCTATCATTGCTCTCTGCTTTAACGGCAGGGGAAAAAGGGGAACTGGATTCAGAAAGCAACCAGTGAGGACCCTGAATGTTATGGTCTGGAAAACTGATATGCATGGGGGTATCCTGCAGGGCATGGCAGATAATACCATAAGCTTGCTGGGCAGACTGGATGGACCGTTTGATTCTTTGCTGCTGCCATTTCTGTGTTTCTAGGGACGCATCTTACAAATTTAACAGGTAGTTATATCCCAATTTGCTAGTGGGGAAAAAAAAAAAAAAGCACAAACAAACAAAGAATCCTCCGTAAACTATTATTTTCTGCTGACTTTTAAAATATTAATTAAATTCAACATCCTACACTTTGAAAAAAAGAGTGCCTGCTAAAAGAAAACCAACAAAAGAGTTTTATTAGAAATGCTACTTATGTAAGGGTAATAAATATTTAATGGAGCAAGCTTGTGAATTATGTGGCCTAGCACCTCTTCAAGTTTGTTTACTTAGATTTGGCTCCTTTGCTTAGATGTAGTTGTACATTCCTGGAACAGCAGGTATTTCCCTGTCCCCAGAGGGCTAACAATCGATGGTCCTGAATTACTAAGGCTTTTTCCCTATTCTGCTTCTATGGGAAAAAAGCTTAGGGGTAGATTTTTTAAAATTGCACGCATGCATCCATGTGCGCATGCGCTTCCTGGCGCACGCACATGGATGCACCAATTTTATAACATGCCGGTGCGCGCATGATATAAAACCTGTAGGCCGCTCGCACATGTGCACTGGATTTTCTAATCCGTGCGGGCAGTGCGCACAAGGGGGGGGACTTATGCAATGTCCACGTGGTGATGTGTCCCGGCCTACCCAAGTTCCCTCTCAGTCCACTCCAATGAAGTAGTGGACTGGGAGCAAACTTTCCTATCCCCCTACCGAACCTCCCTTCCCCTTCCCCTCTCATCCCCATCCCATAAACCCTTTTCCATACCTTATTTTTTTAATTGTTTTTGCTTACTGCTCCTTTGGAGCAGAAGCAACTTGTGCGCGCTGGCCAACTGCCAGCACGCACTTCCCCGGCACAGCGGCAAACGGCCACTGTACCGGCCACCTCCAGCTCCGCCCCTCCTCACCCCCCGGACTGCCCCTTTCCTTGGACCCGGCACTTCTGCACGTGACAGGGGTTATGAGTGTGGCCAGGCCCCTTTCAAAATGTGCATGGTGCGCGCAAGGCCCAGCCAAGCACATAACCCCCGTTTTTTTATGCGCATGGTCCATTTAAAATTCACCCGATAGTACATAAAGACCCTAAGAGGTTATTTACTAATCCGCAGTATTTTTCCCTACTGGGAACCAAAGTTTAGGAAACCATGTGGGATTTTCCCCCGCAGAAAAATTCAACAGGAAAAAATACCAATGGGGAAATTAAACAAAAATCAGGCAATGGTAGTCCCCTTCGCCTGGGGCCACTTTCTTCTTAAAGTGCCATGTCAGCCTGGAATAGTCCCTCCCCAATGTGTCAAAGGCCCACCTGGGGTCTTGTGAGACCCCTGTCTACCCTACCCCCACCACCTCTAAACGTGGCTCTCAAGTGAACAAAGTTGAAAGAAAAATTGTCATGCTGTGATGCCCCTTCCTGCCCCCTCTACCCAAACCCATCTCAGGATCCAAATACCAACCCCTCACCCAACACTAGATGGCACCCACCCCTTCTGAGCATACCTCGTGGTCTAGTGAGGCCTGGAGCCATTCACTCTAGTTAAAAAAAAAACACTGGCTGGCCATCATACTAGGCAGGAAAGGGGGAGGCTGAGTGAGGGGGCAGTGTTGGGTTGCGACTTTTCATTTTTTTCCACTTTATTCTCATGTTGGGAGAGGGGTGATTTTGGGCCATCCTGGCCTTATTAATACCAGCCTGGGAGCATCAGTATGCATGTTAGCCTTCCGATGCTCCTGGGGAAAGTTAGCTACAATTGCTGAGTTGTAGCTAACTTTCAGGAAAATAATTCAGCTTGCATATCTTGAAGCAAACCATGTTATTTTATTAGAATTAAATTACCCAAAAATGAGCTGCTTTGCATGCATGCATTTGCAAAGCTTATGCATGCAATGCAACTCATTACCATATCCATGTTATTATTGGTTAAATGCTGTGCCATATTTAAAATATTGTGTAATTCATTTATCCCCTAATATACCTGTACCTGTTTGTACCTGAGGCAATGGAGGATAAAGTGACTTGCCCAAGGTCACAAGGAGCAACAGCAGGACTTGAACCCTGGTCACCTGGTTCATAGCCCACTGCTCTAACTACTAGCTACTCCTCCACATACAAACTTACGGGCTGATACAGTAAACGTCGCGGGAGAGCGGGCGAGCACACAGGCCACTCTCCTGTGCACGCGATTTAGTATCGGCCCGCATGCAAATGAGGGCCCGCAGTAAAAAGAGGCGCTAGGGACACTAGCGTGTCCCTAACGCCTCTTTTTTTGACAAGAACGGCAGCTGTCAGCGAGTTTGACAGCCGACACTCAATTTTGCCGGCATCGGTTCTCAAACCCGCTGCCAGTCATGGGTTTGGAAGTTGGACGCCGGCAAAATTGAGCATCCGGTTTTCAAGCCGCGGGCTGATTTAAAAGCTTTTTAAAATTATTTTTTATTATTTTTAACTTTTGGGACCTATGACTTAATATCGCCATGATATTAAGTCGGAGGATGTACAGAAAAGCAGTTTTTACTGCTTTTCTGTGCACTTTCCCGGTGCCGGCAAAAATTAATGCCTACCTTTGGGTAGGCGCTAATTTCTGAAAGTAAAATGTGTGGCTTGGCTGCACATTTTACTTACTGAATAGCGCGGGAATAACTAATAGGGCCATCAACATGCATTTGCATGTTGCGGGCACTATTAATTTCGGGGGGGTTGGACGCACATTTTTTATGCGCTATATAAGGGGTAAAGCTAGCGCGTCCAAAACACACGTCCAATTGCGGGTTAACATTGCGCTCCGCCGGAGAGCACTGTACTGTATCGGCCTATTAGATTGTAAGCCCTCTGGAGATAGGGAAATACAGTACCTGAATGTAGTCCACTTTGAAGCGCTGAAAAAAGTGTGACAAGCAGAATATAAATCTAAATAAATAATGTGGTTCAGTAAACAGACCCAAAGTTTTATATCTGAGCAATGGAAGATGAGGTCACAGAGAGCATCAGCGGGATTAGTGCTGATTTCCCTGATTCTCAATTTGCTGCTCTAACCATTTGGCTACTCCTCCACTTCCTGGCATTAACCTTTATGCGTATGAGATGACATGGGGCTACATCCTGTACTCTTAGTCCAGATTTTCTTCTTCATAATAAGAAATATTAGCTTCACTTACAGAGAAGCAAAAACATTGATGGCAGATAAGGACCACCATTTAGCCTGCCCTTTCCCATTGTAGTACTGTAGAACCTACCCTCACTTCCTTGCATCCAAGAATCTGCCATGCTTATCCTCTGCCTCCTTTGGAATTAGACATTTTATTGTGAAATACATAATCCATCCAAGAACCTATTTCAGTTCCCATCAATACAAAAAATATACATAAACAACCACTTATCAAAGGAACAGAAGAAACTGTGATCTAACCACAATCTCGTACTTTCTGTGTACTTTGTTCGTTCATTTTGTCCTTTAGCATTTCCAGTTGGAGATTATTACATGTCTCTACCATCCTTTGTATGAAGAAATATTTCCTATTATTATTTCTGAGTCTACCCTCTCTTAGCCACATATGATGGCCTTTTGTTCTAGAATTGCCTTTCTACTGGAGAATGTTTGTTGCTAGTGCATACCTTTATGGAATTTAAATGTTCCTCTCCCATCCCCCTATCCTTCTCTTGTAGAGTATGCATGTCTACAGAACTTTGGAAGGGATTTTGGTGTTCCCGGCAATTTGCAGTACTGTTGACATTTGTTGGTCTTTAGTACCTCTCCAACTAATCACTTTGCTATGGTATCTGTTATTGAAAGCAAAACCAATATTTAGAAGCAGATCCAGCCTGCTTTAGTGTGAGTTTATTAACAGCAGATTACAATGTTCTGTTTGAATCCACAAAAGAAAAATGGAAAATAGCCACATTCCTCTATGGGTAAACTGAGTGTTGCTGGAGCAGACAACATGGTAATGGAGTCATGCATAAGACAACCAATTCACCCAAAACCACTGTATTCCAGTGTACTGAATTGTCTAACAACAATATCAGGAATCAAATAGTACCACCAGTATATTTTAAACACCTCGCAAATGTGCAAAACCAAATATATGTAGGCCCCTTACTTTAAGGGTCTGTATTGTGCAACAGACTCTATTGTTGTATAGGGTCACCTTGCTTTAATTTAGATTTTTATCAATTGTCCATTTTTGTTAAGGAGACGCAGTCCAACGGGGCTGCCGTGGATTATAAGAAAGAAGCAATACCAATGAATGTACAAAAGGCTTCCCTACGACGCTCTCAAAAGTAAACTTTGAAGGACACCCCCTGAAGCAGGACGGCACCGTCCGAAACACAGCTGTGTCGGGTGAACTACCATGGAGTAGATGAGTGTGTCCCCCTCCCTGGAGTTGTGTAATTTTACTATAATAGAAAAAACCTTAACAAAAATGGACAATTGATAAAAATCTAAATTAAAGCAAGGTGACCCTATACAACAATAGAGTCTGTTGCACAATACAGACCCTTAAAGTAAGGGGCCTACATATATTTGGTTTTGCACATTTGCGAGGTGTTTAAAATATACTGGTGGTACTATTTGATTCCTGATATTGTTGTCATGCATAAGACACCATGCAATTAACTGTGTTCTAATAAGATGAACTAATTAATATGCATAAACATTGAAAATTACATTTTGAAAGGCTTTTAAGACTTTTACATTGATAAAATAAGGACTGACCTACCTAAATCAGCCCTATTCCATTAAGAGGATTTTTAACTGGCTGAAAGTACATGCAGTTTGGAGAGGGGTGGCTGGAAACCATGTGAATTTATATGAATTATAAAAAAAAAAAAAAAAGAGAGGTAAGCTAACATACATGTCACACTATTTTAAATAATATGTTTGTTGGAATTTTGAGCCACATGTAGACCTTTAGTTAGTCAGCATGATGTTTGTGGTACACACTGTGATGTGAGTATTCCCTAATGTATAAACATTTTACCATTAAATGAATAGTGTAAGACCTGGAACCACCATTTTCATAGCATTAACAAGTCAAGATAGATTAAAAGAAGCACACAATTTCAAGAAATGACTTATCTATTAAACAAAATAACATTGTAACCTGCCTTACCAAATGATGCTCAAGAGAGCTTACAGCATTATTAAACATACTTTTTATAGATGAACATTAACCTCTAACCGAAAGCATATTTTTCCTTCTTGGGGCTGATTGTGAGACAGATATCTTTGATCTAAAGTTCATTTATTTGGTTTCCGTTTTTAAGGTATTTACGTATTACAGCCATTCACTACAAAATACCACCACCACCACCCATAGAGAATCTTTTCTGATCATAGCAGATTTCCTTCTCTATACTTATTAAAAGGTTCTGCTTAAGTGTTTCCACACCTGTCAGGAGCCCATCCACAACTTGAAAATATCTGCTTCACAAAAGTGAAAGAAAAAAAAATCCTATTGCGGCTTAACTGCCAATTGTTATGGTCTGTGAAACACTGCTAAAATGCCGAGATCCCAAAGAGTGACAGTTGCTCACCTTCTACATTTGTAGGTGTACTTGGGCTACCACCAACAGAGTTCACCAGTGAGCCAAAGGTAATCAATTCTGACTGCAATTATAGATCACCCTGGAACAAAACCTGTTCATCTTAACAATGCACTGAAACTGCAGTTACAGCACCCATTTATTGTGACTGCAGTTTGAGTTTGACAGATTGTGGTTGCAATGAGATAAGAATTCAATCCGGACACAGTGCCATTTATCTGACTGTGAAATGATTGTCTTACGGTAATGAGGTGACGTGAGCGAGGTGTCTAAAAAAATACAAATGAGAATTTGTCACCAATGCACTGTACCTTGGCTTTAACCATGCTCGCAGCAAACTACCAAGCACGTTTTGGCAACGTCAGGGTAAGAAGGTGAAAATGTTTGGGTTTTTTGTTTTTGTTTTTTTTTTGCAGAGACAGTCCGTTAATGCCAGGGCTTTTAGACCACTGTAGTAAAGATTAATTATCTTAAAGTGTAGCTACACCAATAAAGGAGCTGTGCTGCTCATGCCTAACCCTCATTTACAAAAAGGAAATGACCTTCTCACTCTGTTTTCCACACAATGGTTGCATTTGCAACAAAATCCTTAAAAAATGACGAGAAGGATTTCTCTTCTCCAGCGTGTGATTAAAGACATTCCCCTGTGACATAGTAAACCACACAGAGAGAATGAAGTTGTGTAAAACGTGATCAAAGGGACACCATACACCAAGAACATTAACCAGAAGAAAAGAAATTCTAAATACTTAACTATAGAAAAGATAAGACAGAGTAATGGCTCTCTTCTCGTAATCTGATCGATTCTTATATGGAAAGGAAAATGTTAATGATGCTTATGGCCACTATAAAAATGAGAAGGAAAAATATATGAATTATAGATGGCCAGGTGTTTCTTAGAGAGGAAGTTGGAAACACAATGGTGAGGAGATGGAATGTTTCCCATCAGGAGAGACATGGCTGGGATTCCTCTGCTCATCTTGCCACTGGACTTTGAAGATGTTTCTGCACAGATAAGGGGCCATTTTCAAAGACTCACAAGGGAAATATGCATGTAAAATAATTATCTATCCACGTAAGTAGCCCCCATGCGCGTTAAGCAAATTTACAGAAGGGTAGGAATACAGGTGTACTGTCAGTGTGGCATGGCAAAATAGGCATGTACAAAGAGAACATTTCAAGATTTTCCAAGGTGGAATTTGGAGGTCCACACATAGTTGTGTTTTTTGTAAATGGAGTGCGTGCACACGTCATCTAACGTACACGTCCTCATACCCCTACTAAGCAAGTTTTCAGATATTAAATTTGACTTCTCTTTTATATGCAGTATTTAGGTGGAGGATCTGGAAAAAGTGGTAGAGGGTGTAGGTGAACCAGTAATGGTCTGGGTCAACTGGTGCAAGTCTTGGCAAGGTGGTGCTTGGAAGTATGCATAAATGAGATATATGCATACATCAACCAACTTTATAAAATACCTACCTCCACACATAAACTGAGGTTATTGCATGCACACACGTTACAGTTATTTAATACATAAAATATATGCACATACTTTTAGGAAAATGATATATAAACTATGCATATGCTGTGGTGATACATTATATTTTATAAACTGCAACACAGTTTATAAAATACAGTAGTTTCAGCCACGTATATGTGCTGAGTTATGAATACCATTGAAAATTACTCTCATAATGACAGTATCACATCACCTGTTGGTGACTTTTGAGTTATGGGTTTATAGAGATGGGCAGTGCCATGCTTTCCGTGGTGTTCAATTGTGTTTGCAGAGGTAGAGAGCATGCCATATGAACGCAGAATGATGGCAGATAAGGCTCATACCATCCACTGATTTTGCCATCCAGCTGTATTAACACAGACCTTACTTGGTCTTCAGCTTTATTCCAAATAATGATCCTCTGTACTTGTTCTGTGCTTTCTTGAATTCAAATATGGGAGGCTGTTCCATGTATCCAAGCATCCTTCTGTGAAGAAATGATTCCTTATGTGACTCCTTACTCTAAATTCATACCATGACCTCTTGTCTTGAACCATTTTTTCCTCTGAAAAATTACCAATGTGCATTAGTTACACCCTTTGAACATCTCTATCATACACCACTCTCCTCCTTTCTTCTTTCATCCAAGATATAAATATTTAGATATCTAAATGTCACCTACTAAGGTTTGTGGGATAGACTCTACACCATTGTACCGCCTCATATTCTATCTAGACTCCAATTGGACCTAACCACATGAAATTTCTATTATGACTGTATAACAGCTAGGGTGAGATACATAGTACAAAATTTAATCTTTGTGAGACTTTCCTCACTCCAAATGACGTCAAATCTTCACCAAGGTGTACTGTGCTGTTCGTACATCTCACTCTGCATACAAAACTGGCCCCTAAACCACCACCAACACCTCACCATGACCTTTTGGGTGGCCCTCTTATAGAGATATAAATGGGTACATACAGGGCAGCCCTCCCCAGAGGCTCTCTCTCTCCCCCCCCCCCCCCCCCACTCCCAGAAAGGCCAAAATATAATTCCAAAAATGTATTGGAGATTGTGTTATGGCCATTTCGGGCATATCACACAGCTTAACACTAGGGATGTGAATCGTGTCCTCGATCGTCTTAACGATCGATTTCGGCTGGGAGGGGGAGGGAATCGTATTGTTGCCGTTTGGGGGGGTAAAATATCGTGAAAAATCGTTAAAAATCGTTAAAAATCGAAAAATCGAAAAACCGGCACATTAAAAACCCCCTAAAACCCACCCCCGACCCTTTAAATTAAATCCCCCACCAAATAACTTAAATAACCTGCGGGTCCAGCGGCGGTCCGGAACGGCAGCGGTCCGGAACGGGCTCCTGCTCTGAATCTTGTCGTCTTCAGCCGGCGCCATTTTCCAAAATGGCGCCGAAAATGGCGGCGGCCATAGACGAAAAAGATTGGACGGCAGGAGGTCCTTCCGGACCCCCGCTGGACTTTTGGCAAGTCTCGTGGGGGTCAGGAGGCCCCCCACAAGCTGGCCAAAAGTTCCTGGAGGTCCAGCGGGGGTCAGGGAGCGATTTCCCGCCGCGAATCGTTTTCGTACGGAAAATGGCGCCGGCAGGAGATCGACTGCAGGAGGTCGTTCAGCAAGGCGCCGGAACCCTCGCTGAACGACCTCCTGCAGTCGATCTCCTGCCGGCGCCATTTTCCGTACGAAAACGATTCGCGGCGGGAAATCGCTCCCTGACCCCCGCTGGACCTCCAGGAACTTTTGGCCAGCTTGTGGGGGGCCTCCTGACCCCCACGAGACTTGCCAAAAGTCCAGCGGGGGTCCGGAAGGACCTCCTGCCGTCCAATCTTTTTCGTCTATGGCCGCCGCCATTTTCGGCGCCATTTTGGAAAATGGCGCCGGCTGAAGACGACAAGATTCAGAGCAGGAGCCCGTTCCGGACCGCTGCCGTTCCGGACCGCCGCTGGACCCGCAGGTTATTTAAGTTATTTGGGGGGGGGGTTCGGGAGGGTGGGGGATTTAATTTAAAGGGTCGGGGGGGGGTTTTAGGGGGGTTTTAGTGTGCCGGCTCACGATTCTAACGATTTATAACGATAAATCGTTAGAATCTGTATTGTATTGTGTTCCATAACGGTTTAAGACGATATTAAAATTATCGGACGATAATTTTAATCGTCCTAAAACGATTCACATCCCTACTTAACACCAGGGAAAAAGGTGTAGTTATTTCCAGTGTTAAAACCATGTGATATTGCCCCTAATTTAACTAATTCCCACCCAAAACTCCTCCCTGATTCCACCCCTCCCCAAAATTTGCATTCACACCATGCGCTATAGTGTTTTTTGAACACGTTATCACGTGCATTAACACCAAAACACATTTTGTTGAATGATGCTGTTAGTGTGGACTAAAACAATGTGTGTGCACTCAACAAAATGAAATAAATGACAGCATATCCCTACTTAGCACCCTCCCAGTGACTGTGGGAGATGCTTTGGTACAGGAATTTAGAATATCACATCATTGTTAGAGGTGGGACCATCCCACCCCCTGGGTGGGATGGTCCCATAAGAACATAAGAAATTGCCATGCTGGGTCAGACCAAGGGTCCATCAAGCCCAGCATCCTGTTTCCAACAGAGGTCAAATCAGGCCACAAGAACCTGGCAATTACCCAAAACACTAAGAAGATCCCATGCTACTGATGCAATTAATAGCAGTGGCTATTCCCTAAGTAAATTTGATTAATAGCCATTAATGGACTTCTCCTCCAAGAACTACTACTACATTGTCTCTTAATCATATTTAGGAGATTCATTTGTGCAGATGAAAAATTCTAGTAGTCATGTTAGTCCTGGAGATAATTGGAGTCTTTTCATGTATTGATATAATGAAAAAGACCAAAAAAAAAGATGCTGTACTATGTCTGAATAAGAAGCTACTGGGGTCTTGATAGCTTAGTAACATCTTTTTTTTGACCCTTTTACAGGCATCACTACTTATGAAGACCAAAAGTGGCAAGAGTGTGATGCTTCCTGTCAACAGTGAATTTGTATAGAAGCTGAGGCTACATCTGCAATTGTTTCTCGGCCTTATGGGTAAAACCTAAGGGGCGGATTTTAAAAGCCCTGCTCACGTAAATCCGCCCGGATTTACGCGAGCAGGGCCTTGCGCGCCGGTGCGTCTATGTTCCATAGGCCTACCGGCGCGTGCAGAGCCCCGGGACTCGCGTAAGTCCCGGGGTTTTTCGAGGGGTGTGTGTCGGGGGCGTGTCGGGGGCGTGTCAGATCGGCACGGTGTTTTGGGGGCGGGACGCGGCGTTTCGGGGGTGGGCCCGGGGGCGTGGTTTCAGCCCGGGGTGGTCCAGGGGCGTGGCCGCGCTGCCGGAACCGCCCCCAGGTCGCGTCTCGGCGAGCTAGCAGCCCGCTGGCGCGCAGGGATTTACTATCTAGACCCCCCCCGACAAAGGTAGGGGGGGGGGTCTAGATAGGGCCAGGGGGTGGGTAAGATAGAGGAAGGGAGGGGAAGGTGAGGGGAGGGCGAAAGCAAGTTCCCTCTGAAAATCGGAGCGGCCTTGGAGGGAACGGCGGCAGGCTGCGCGGCTCGGCGCGCGCCGGCTACACGACATCGGCAGCCTTGTGCGCGCCGATCCTGGATTTTAGCTGATATGCGCGGCTACGCGCGTATCTACTAAAATCAAGCGTACTTTTGTTGGCGCCTGGTGCGCCAACAAAAGTACGCGAAGGCGCACTTTCTTAAAATCTACCCCTAAGTGATCATTGGCTAAGTGGTTTGTAAATTATTTTAATAAATTAAAAAATATATATAAATGTATAGTCTGAGCTATAATATGAGGATGAGGCCAGAAGAGGTTGTATCAGTATCCTGAAAGAGCTTTAGATGAGGGCTGACCTCATTGCCAAAGCAGGAGAATTACACCTTCTGCTTAATCAAAAGAAAATGGTAGATTTTGGGATGGTTTCATAGAGATGAATAGCAAACTACATCTCTAGTCAACTTTTTTTATTTTTTGAAAGAAATATTTTTTCACCTGGAGACATGGGTTCAATGCCTGAGCCTGGCTTCTGCTAGGAGGAATGGCCAGAGCTGGGGATGTTGCCAAACCTGGCCCTCAGGTGGAAGGAAGTCCAACCACCATAGAAAAGTGACTCTTGCAGTACAAGTTCATAGTGCATGTGTATGGGGATATGGAAGGGGTGCTGTGGTCTGTGTCCAGAGCCAAGGACTATGCATAAGGGGTAGAATACCAGTCTCGTATAAATCTAGTTGCAAGGCAGAAAGAGTACCAGATTTGCCAGGGAAGCTATATTTGCTGGAGGAGGAGGGGTGGATAGGAGAAACAGCTGTAGTTGTTGGGGGCAAGAGGGAGGAAGGAGCTGAAGTTATGAGGGGAGGGTTAAGGGCAAGAGTGGAAGATGTAGTTGCCGGCGGGAAAAGGTGTGGCATCAGTCTCATATAATAGCCGTAGATAGAGGGGAAGGGAGGGAACATAAGTCTTCTTCGGAAGTGCTAATTGTGAGGGGTGAGAGCATCAGTATCCTATGGGATTTTTAGCTGTGGGGAGGGAAACATATTCTGCTATGCAAGTATCTGGGAGTGTCTATGTGAAACAACCAGTTTCCTATGGGAGCTTTTGTTGGGGGGGTTTCTACCTATTGTAGAAGCAGTATTTGGGAGACTGGGGAGGCTTCTAGTTTTCACTGTGAAAAGTATTTGTTAGGTTGGGATGGAGATATTAGTCTCCAGCAAGAGCTTTGAGGGGTGGGAGAAGGAAGGGAAGGTTGTGCCAGTGCTCCTGCACGTTTTGGTTTGTTTGTCTGTGGGAATAAGGATGTTCTACCAGTCTCCTGCAGGAGTTTTTTGGTTGATTCACGGGAAGGGGGGGGGGGGGCGCTTTAGCTGGAGGGGCTGTCCCAGCATCCTGACAAAGCTTTAGCAGGGGGGAGAGGGGTGCTGATAGAGGTTGTACCATTCTCCTGTGGGTGCTTTGATTGGTGCTGGGGCATGGGGAAGCTGTACCCGTCTCCTAAGAGAGCTTGGGCAGCCAGTAGTGAATGTAACAGTCTCCCGTTTCCACAGTTGGGACACGGGAGACTGAATTGCAGGGGTCATTGGGTACCTTGGCTCCCCTTGCCTGTAGGAAAAGCGAGGCACCTTGGCATGGATTCATCCCAGGGTGGGGAGGGAACATTGATTAACATGAGTGCCTCGAGTATCACCACTGGCCAAAGGAGGAGCCCCACTCCTTTCATCCCCTCATTGCTCAGACTTGCCCCCCTCCATTGCCAGGTTGCCATTTTCTTTAAATACGTACTTTCTTGTGGAAAGGCACATGGAGGGAGAATAACAGCACTGTGGAACCATTTAAGTGGGTGGCAGGATTGAGATGCACTCTGTTCTCACTGTATCGAAAGTATTATTCCATTGCTAACTGTTCAGAATCAGATGATGAGCTGCAATGCATTGTCAGGCCACTTGATTTTCAATCCTTCTATTTTAGGTCTAAAAGTAACTTAAATCCATGCTTAGTTTTGTTTTGTGCCTCTGTTCCAAGCACTACTCAAAGTAACCAGTGTTGCTGGTATCTCTGCAGACACACTGTGGTCCATTTTCCAGTCACAGTCTGGATAGCAAAAGCCGGATAAACTTATCTGACTAACTTTGGTGGTATATCCAATAGTACAGCTGCACAATTAAATTTAGCTGGCTATCTTAAAGTTAGTCAACTGCATTTATCAGGTTTATGATAGGACAGCTCTTTGGCCTGACCAGATTTAACCAACACAGTTATCTTTGAGTATCATTTAGTCAGCTTACTCTTACTTCCAGTTATGCCCCTAAATTAGATGTAGATTCATCATTTTGCTATAATTAGAGGAGAGAGAGAGAGAGAACGCTTGTAAAGGCTCACATAAAAGGTAACTATTTAAACCACTGTAAGAGAGGCCACTAGTAACTCAGAGTGAGGTTTGGGGGGAGGGGGGTAGATTTTAGGGGGCAGTTTTACATGCACAGTCAGATATACGAACAGCACAGTAGATATCAGTGAAAGTTTTCTGTCATCTGGAGTGAATAAAGATACAAAAAGAGTAGATTTGTTCAATGTACTCTCTATCCCACCACCAGTACCTCACCCTGAGTTCATAATGCCCCCTCTTACAGCGGTATAAAAAGTTAACTTATATGTGAGCCTCTCCAGAGGATCTCTCTCTCTCTCTCTCCCCCCTACCCTCACAGACTGGCATTTGTGATAAAAACATTTCACGCAGGTATAACACATAGAAAAAGATGTGGTTATTTCTGGCATTAAAACTATCGCATGCCACATTAACCAACCCTCATTTCCATTTACTCCACCCAAAATCCTCCCATTCGAATACTAATTTTAAATTTGTATACGCATTTTGTGATGCGGTATTTATCGCGTGCGTTACAGCATTATCATGGGTGTTAAGACCCTAACATGCGCGATAAGACCCTAACGCAATTTGATAAATGACCTTCTTAAATGGCTAACATTAGCTGATTAAAATATAGCCAGCTAAGTGCCCAAATATTTATTTAGCTGGATAACTTCTCTATCTGTTTAAATGCTTCTGAAAATGAACCTCACTGCAGACTGAAAAAAGGCATAGAAAACATGATTTGCTCCCATATTCTGTTTCTTTAGTGCCCTGATATAACTCTAAAATGTTCCCCCATTTCTCTGGATTTTGCCTATAGTTACAGGTAAAACAGAGGTGTTTGCCTCAAGATTGCAGATGTCATTCTGAGTTTTTTTGTTTTTGTTTTTGTTTTTTACATATCATGGTCATCCTGAGAATGGGACCAAGTGCAACAACCCTGGCAGAGGAATTTCTTGCTTACAGAAAGCTGTAATTTTTCTTTTGTACAAGCAATAGGTTCAAGCTTTGCCTGTGCACCCCCAATATTGAATGACTGACCTCCATCCCTCTTCCCTCCCTCTAACCCCTGATCTCCCACTCTCAGTTGTGAACATTAGATATCAGAGCTGGCAAAAGGCCACACGTCCACAGAGCTGGCACCCGTGGTACACATGCACAATCTTTAAGGATGAGCAAACTGGAAAATATTTCCCTTTTTTCTGACTTATTTTGGGGTTTTTTTTTTTGTCATAGACATTAATAGGAACATTTACTCCCAAAATGGTAATTCATCTAATTCTTATCTGGAATTTAAAAAGCATTTGCATATCTCTTTTTGAAACACACACACACTCAACTGTGAAAAGTGCTCCCAGGTTACAATACTTCCTGCAACAAGATGAACTTTTTCTGAGTGCTGAAGCCTGTGCAGATACGTTTCTTCTTTCCTTCATGATCTGAGGGACTTTGCTTCGATTTTTCTGGGTTGAAAAATAAAAATCCTGCAGACAGAAACCTGGAAGCACTTTAAAAGGATGCACAATAGGGCTGTGCTCAGCAGCAAGCTAAACAAAAAAAAAAAAAAATAAACCAAAACAAAAGCCTTCAATATCTTTTCCACTTTGCAAAAAGTGCTGTATGGTGTGAAAGTGTGCATTTGTTCAGTTAACTGTTCAAGATTTGTACATTTTTCATGGGGCTGTCTGTGTTAGTTTTCCAGTCTCTGACAGCAGCTCTGAAATTCTGGGGTCAAACTGGTTACCATGTTTCAGAAATTGTGTTTGGTAGCAAAGGCCTGATAAATGCAGTCCTGGTGTGATACCAGCAATGGTGAATTCCAGCATGTCCGCAGCTAGGGGAGAGGAGGAGGAGGAGAAGGGAACACGGCCTCCATCCCTTGGTATGCTGAGATGCTCTTGTTCTGAGTCATGGACACTCTTTTCATCCAAAGATGACAGAGAGGTCCATATTGAACAGGCCAGTTGGTGGACAAATTATCCGGTTAATGTTAACGAGATAACTTGTCACATATGTAACCCTTAGTGGGGTGTGTGTTAAATCCCAAGAGCACACAATCTTATTCATATCTTCTAGGGCTGCTCCGGCTAACCATTCACTCCCACACTGACCCTTAATCTCTGGAGGGAATCCTTTATATGGTGGGAAGCTCTCGCTTATGGCCAAGACAATGAAAAGAGGTCGACAGTGTGTGTGTGCTGTACTTTAAATGCTTCCCATGACGTGAGAGGCTGTAAGAACTCAGACAGGACCAGGTCTGGCTGCTAAAATAAAGTTTATGATTCTTAAAGTCAAATTCACGACCATTGTCCAAAATGATGAGTGTACATCTGACTGCAGTTACAGGGTTTTCTTTCTGTTAGGTAGGTGTCCTTATTACAGACCTCTGGGTAGAGCCCATGGTGATTTTAAAGGTGCTTAATCTCCCAGCAGCTGTGCTGTGGGAATCCCACTGGAGGGGTCCCTTTTGCTTTGCAAAAATCCTACCTTTAGAAGTCTTCTCTCCCGTGGACACCCAACCTGTCCTGAATCCTTGGAAGGAAATCCGGATGGGATCTCCTTCTCTTGCTCTTCCTTCTTTTGATTCAGTTGTTCATGTTCCTTAGCTGTTACTGCACATGATTTCTCTGGAAGAAAAATCTGGGGACCAGGCTATTCACAGCACTGAAATCCCAGTGGGGAAGGGGGATCCAAAAAACCTCCCCACTACTCTGTAGTTCCAAAAAATGCTTTAAGTCCTCATCAGGATATCTTCTCTGCCCTCACTGTCTCTCACTGCAGGATCCATCACTGGTGCTTGCCTACCTAATGAGTAGAGTAGGCTCACAGGTCTTTGGTTCCCTGTAGAGAGCCCCCTTGCCCCAAAGGGTATCAGGCTTTAAAAGTCTCTCTCACTGTAAATGATAAGAAGGACCCTCTGGCAGGGAGTGCACAGTGAGGTGTCTCTTCTAAAAGAAACTCCTTTGGGCAAGGCCGGGAGGTCCTAACAGAGTGTGGAAAAAATACATGTTGTGTCTGCAGCCGCTCTCTCTAACTGAATCCCTGAGTCTTAAAATTGTTGGGCTAAATAGCACTGAGTCATCCAATCAGAATCTCCAGGTGGGAGGGACTAAAGCAGTGGTCCCCAACCCTGTCCTGGGGGCCCACCAGCCAGTCGGGTTTTCAGGATATCCACAATGAATATGCATGAGAGATAATTTGCATGTTATGGAGGCAAATGCAAATGTTCTCTCATGCATATTCATTGCGGATATCCTGAAAACCCGACTGGCTGGTGGGCCCCCAGGACAGGGTTGGGGACCACTGTTATAAGGGCAGGGACAGTGGCATCTAGTGGCCAGACCCGGTAGGGCTGCCACACATATATTCAACGGGATAAACATCCCGCTCAATACACTTTGCTAAAGTTATCCGGATAATTACCTGTAGTTATGCTTCCAGTGCTAGAAGTAACGCGTTCAACGCTGGATCACCGGGAGCAGGTGAGCTGAGACCTCGCTCCCAGCAGGGCTTTTAGTTTGTATGGGGTGAGATGGGGGGGTCTGGAGAGATGTTCCTGAAACCTTGTAGGACATGCTAGAAAAAGACATCTGTAGCAAATCCTCCCAGATACAGTAACTTAAATAATGTTTTTAAAAATAATACTGTACATTACAAAATATTTGCTTGTCATCCCTGCAATTGCATTATTGTGTTTGCTGATATTTAATGAGGTTATACATTAGTTGCATGGTGTCACTGTGCATGAATGTTATGCAAATCTAGGCAGTTTTAACATGGTCCAGTACCCATGAGTATCTCCAAGCATGGAGCACCTTTTCAATACAAGTTCAGAAGTCCAGAGTGCCCGTTTGCCCACTGCCCCCTGGATACGTAGGCACTGCTAGTCTGATCTTGACATTGACCCTTAACCACAGCAGCATAGCTTGACTCCCTAGGTGCTAAAGTCTCTCTCCCAGTTCCAGAACATTTTCTTTCCTCAGCATTTATTTTGACATTCAGTGGCTGGTCAGTTCACTAGTTGCATCCCCCATGGCTCTGATAATATAATTTGGTTTCTTTTAGTTATAAAAATCTTGGATTCTTTTTTTTTTTTTTCTTTTGTGATGTAACTTCAGCTTTTTATTTGAATTCCAACCTATGATCCCTTTCATTGGTAACCCCCAGAGAACGCTCTTGTCATTTATCTCTATGCAGTCTAATATTAGGGATGTGAATCGTTTTTTGACGATTTAAAATATCGTCCGATATATTTTAAATCGTCAAAAATCTTTAGGGCCACGATACAATACCAATTCCCCCGATTTATCGTCAAAAAATCGTAAATCGGGGGAAGGGGGAGGGCAGGAAAACCGGCACACTAAAACCCCCTAAAACCCACCCCCGACCCTTTAAATTAAATCCCCCACCCTCCCGAACCCCCCCCCCCAAATGCCTTAAATTACCTGGGGGTCCAGCGGCGGTCCGGAACGGCAGTGGTCCGGAACGGCCTCCTGCAATTGAATTGTGTTGTCTTCAGCCGGCGCCATTTTTCAAAATGGCGGCGCAAAATGGCGGCGGCCATAGACCAACACGATTCGAATGCAGGAGGTCGTTCCGGACCCCCGCTGGACTTTTGGCAAGTCGTTCAGCGGGGGTTCCCCGCTGAACGACCTCCTGCAGTCGATCTCCTGCCGGCGCCATTTTCCGTACGGAAAACGATTCGCGGCAGGAGATCGTTTTCCGGACCCCCGCTGGACCCCCAGGGACTTTTGGCCAGCTTGGGGGGGCCTCCTGACCCCCACAAGACTTGCCAAAAGTCCAGCGGGGGTCCGGAATGACCTCCTGCAGTCGAATCGTGTTGGTCTATGGCCGCCGCCATTTTGCGCCGCCATTTTGAAAAATGGCGCCGGCTGAAGACAACACAATTCAATTGCAGGAGGCCGTTCCGGACCACTGCCGTTCCGGACCGCCGCTGGACCCCCAGGTAATTTAAGGCATTGGGGGGGGGGTTCGGGAGGGTGGGGGATTTAATTTAAAGGGTCGGGGGTGGGTTTTAGGGGGTTTTAGTGTGCCGGCTCACGATTTTCATGATTTTCACGATACTTCAAACACCCAAACGGCAACAATACGATTCCCTCCCCCTCCCAGCCGAAATCGATCGTTAAGACGATCGAGGACACGATTCACATCTCTATCTAATATTAAAAACCTAGCCTTATGCCTAACTTCTGTTCTTAACTCCAGCCTACATTAGGCTCCATAACTTTTACTTTATGTTGTTAACCCCATTTATTTGTATCCAAGTTCAATCTACCTGTTTATTGTAAGACATCATCTTGTCATGGTTACTGTTTAGAATGTAAACCGACTTGATTAGTAATCCTGTTACTGGAAAATCGGTATATAAAAGTGCTAAATAAATAAAATAAATGTTGGGGTAGGAACATGTGCAAGTAGGCTGTGAGTATTCTGGGATTTCTGTGTCTGCATATAACAGGAGCTCCATGCCTGGGGTTATGCTATATTTGGTTGGACATTGACTAGAGTGGAAAATTTGCTGAAATTTTCGATCACTCTCTGACAAACCACAAAGTACAGTTCTGCAGGCCACTGTTTAGAGAGCAATCCTTGTTCAACTATCTCAACAAATACATTTGAACAATGGTTTTAAATTCATTTCACACAGAGCTTGCAAGGGAAGGCTAATTCAGTGCAGATTTCCAAAGGATGGGTCTGTCCTGTACACAGAAACGTTGCATGGTGGCAATTAAGGGCGACATAGGCGCTTAGCTCTGATAATGCTCTATAGAACAGTTTGATAGATTTTTGGCTGTTGAACAGGAAGGTTTACATGGGTGGCATGCTGTGTGTCGGTGGCAAAGTTAAAGCATGTCTGTTGTGAAGGGCTTTAGCGATGACTTGTCAAAGGTGGGAAGGCAGGAATCCGGCAGTCCTCCTTTCCTCTGGGATAGCACGGGCTCCGTTCAGACTTGTTCTTCTGTGCAGACAGGAGTCATTAACATGGTGTTTAGCATTAAAAAATTCAGCTTTTTCGAATGCAGATGCACTGCTGAGTAGTTCGGCACAATAGACTACAGAAAGTCAGCAACCTGCTTCCTAACGTTTTCTGTTTCTCTCCCCCCCATGAATACTGCTATGCTTCTGCACACATCCAATAGGGAGAGAAGTTCTCATTCTGCTGAGACCCAACTTTGGCCCTCTGCTATCTTTAGCAGTTGATTATGAAATACTCTAATTTTTCTCTCAGGGCACTGAAAAACCCTAATGGCTTGTGCAGAATCTTTCAGCATTTAAGCTCCCATTGTAAATAGCAGGAACAGATCTGCAGTTCCACTTCTGCCTGGCCAGCTACAGTTGTTACCTATTTCTTCACATTTTCAGTCAGTGTGTGTTCTCCCATTATATTTATTTTCTTTTTCAGTCTGTTCGGTAGGAAAAGTAGAAACCTGCTTTTTTTTTTTTTTTTTTAGCATCCTCTGTAAATACCAATGCAGAGTGATTATTGTATGTTCGGTGCTGCAAAATGTCTTTCCCTCCCCCCTCCCCTTTCCATTGCCCAGCTATAAACCTGTTTCAGTGGATCTGCGATGCCGATATTGTGCAGCCAATCCTAACCCTGGGACACCCGCCTCCGGCCAATCAGCATCGGGAGGGGCGGGGTCCCGGCGCAGTTCACACCCTCCCTCTGGGCTTATTGAGAGTTATATCAAGAAATTCAGCTCAGAGAGAAAGCGAGAGAGAGGAAGAGAGGAGCATCTCTGCTGTACAGCGCCAGCGCGACTGGGATATTCTGGCAGCTGTCACAGAGGGAAAAGCAACATTACCCACCAGAAGTTGCACACTTTATTAATTTTTTTTTTTTTAATTTATTCTTTTTTTTTGTATGTGTGGTTCAGTTGTTGTTAACAGAAAAAGGAAATTGCATGCAGTGGTGGCTGCAGCTGATCCCTGGGCTGAAAGAAGTACACTGTGGATCTGGTTTTCTTTTCTTTCTTTTTTTTTTTTTTCTCTCTCTTTTTAATCTGGGAGCGTATGGCTGGCTGGCTGACTGGTGCTGGAGAAACTCAAGACGTGGAGAGGATGACTAACGAGGGAGCTGTGAATTACAGCCTTCTGCCGAGTTGCCTCTTTGCAGCCCGGGAGCCACACACTTCCTAGGGAAAGAGGGAAGCGGTGCCGGTGCTTAGTGTCAGAACTGGTCCAAGGAGGACATTGTGCCGCTGCAGCAGATCATCATCCTTCCTCCTCCCCCCCTACCACCCCAAATTGTCAAATCGAAAGTTGTGCATGCAACATTTTATTTTCTTCTATTTGATTTGCGTTCTCTCCCCTATACTCCCTCCCCTTATTTATGCTTTTTTTTTTTTTTTGTCTGTCGTCTGATTGCTGGATTGTATAACGTGGAAAAAAAAACAAAAAACTCACACCTACTCGGCTTGTTATCCGCAACCCTGCCTACCTGCATCACCATGCTGGAACTAATCGTGGGCATCGGCCACCCTGCAGATAAGATTAGTGCTTTCTCCCTGACCGGTTCTAGCCGAAGTAGCTGCTTGGAGCCTCCTTACACTTCTTTTTCTCTGTAATCTGCAGCTGAGCACAGGTCCTGGACTTTTACCTGCAGGATTAAATCTGCAGTATTTATGTGTGTGGCAGCTACTAAAACAATCCGAAAGGGAGCTTTGTGGATAAAGACTGCACCTTTTCCACGCAAAAAAAAAGAGAGAAGAAATACCGTCTTCTGCATTTCCTTGGAAACCTTTTGGCTGTGTCGAAACTGCATCTGGATTCCAGCTGCCCCCCGGCTTGTAAGATATGTGTATATATTTAACTTGTAAGGTCTTTTTTTTTAAATGGATCTGGGTGTCTGCACATCTAGGGGAGGGAGTTGGGTTTACCTGCAAGAAGCAATCTTAGATTGTGCGGTAGTTGACGGATATTTGAAGTATTACTTGATGTGTACTGCTGCAGCATATGCCGGTGGGGGGCTTTCTCCACTAAAATAGCAATATAATGTGTGCAGGAGGGAGGGAAGCAGGATTTGGGTGTTTTTTTTTTGGGGGGGGGAGGGGGAATGATTGCAGTGTTGTAGGTTTAGAAAAAGACAAATTTTGCATTTGGCAGTTGATGGTGCAGTTACAAAGAAATACTAATAAGTAGTTAAGGATTTTTAGTGGCAACAATAAAATGAGAGGGAATTGCAGCAGGTGCAAAGGATTGATTAGAAAGTGCATGCAGAAACTACAGCTGAGAAAGTGGCTAATGTCATTCTCAGGACGTGCCAATGGAAATTGCTCATTATATTTGGTGCTTTAGTTCACCCCGATCGGGGCTGGTTTATGCTCACGAACGTAATTTGCATCAGAGAATAGCATGCATGCTTTCCAATGTGCACTGCAGAATCACACTGTTTTGTTTTGTGAAAGAAAGTAATTATGCCCTATGTGTATGATTGTATTGATAGTTGCTGGCTCCAGTTTCGAGGGGGGATGAAAGGCAACACATCCTGCTGTCCATGCACGCCTCTTCTCAACGACCGTGCACTTGTACCCAAGATCGGCCACGTTTGACTTCCTAAAATCCTGGGAAAGAGAAATCCCCACCTCCCCCCCCCCCCATCCCTTAACCATGGACCTGCCAGATTTTTATCTGTTGGCTGCCCTTATCGCCTGCCTGAGGCTGGATTCTGCCCTGGCCCAAGAGCTTATCTACACCATCCGGGAGGAGCTGCCAGAAAATGTGCCCATTGGCAACATCCCAAGGGACCTGAACATCTCGCATCTCAACACTGGGGTTGGGGGGGCCAACCTAGTCTATCGCCTGGTCTCCAAACCGGGTGATGCACCTCTGGTAAGGGTAGCCAGTGGTACGGGCGAGATCTTCACTACCTCGAACCGCATTGACCGTGAGCGGCTGTGTGCTGGGGCTGCTGGGGAGGATAGCGAGTGCTCCTTTGAGCTGGAGGTGGTCACCCTACCCAATGACTTCTTCCGCCTCATCAAGATCAAGATTGTGGTGAAGGACAGCAACGATAATGCGCCCATGTTCCCCTCTACTGTGCTCAACCTATCCGTACCTGAGAACACGCCAGTGAACAGCCGCTTCCCCGTGCCATCGGCACTGGACCCGGATGCTGGCCACAATGGTGTGCAGCGCTATGAGCTGCTGAATGGACAAGGCACCTTTGGGCTTGACGTGGTAGAAACACCCGAAGGTGAGAAGTGGCCACAGCTCATAGTGCAGCAGAGCCTGGACCGTGAGCAGAAGGACACGTATGTGATGAAGATCAAGGTGGAGGATGGTGGCAGCCCACAGAAGTCCAGCACAGCCATCCTGCAGGTGACAGTGAGTGATGTGAATGATAACCGGCCTGTCTTCCGGGAGAGCCAGTTGGAGGCACACATCCCCGAGAGCGCTGCCCTAGGCACCTCTGTGGCACAGCTGCATGCCACTGATGCAGATGTGGGCAGCAATGCTGAAGTTAGGTACATTTTCGGAGCCCAGGTTCCTCCCGCCAGCCGAAAGCTCTTTGCCCTCAATGCTACCAGTGGCCTGATCACAGTACAGAGACCCCTAGACCGTGAGGACACTGCTGTGCACAAGATGACAGTACTGGCCACCGACGGGAGCTCCACTCCTGCCCGAGCCACAGTAACAATCAATGTCACAGATGTGAACGATAACCCACCCAACATAGACCTTCGCTATATCATAAGTCCTATCAATGGCACTGTCTACTTATCCGAAAAAGATCCCATCAATACCAAGATTGCCCTCATCACAGTTTCAGATAAGGACACTGATGTGAATGGCAAAGTAATCTGTTTCATTGAAAGAGAGGTCCCATTTCATCTGAAGGCTGTCTATGACAACCAATACTTGCTAGAGACCTCTTCCCTGCTGGACTATGAGGGCACAAAAGAGTTCAGCTTCAAAATTGTTGCCGCTGACACAGGGAAGCCCAGCTTAAACCAGACTGCCCTGGTCCGAGTCGAGCTGGAAGATGAAAATGACAATCCCCCCATCTTCAGTCAGTCCATCATTGAGCTGTCAGTGTCTGAAAACAACCGGCGGGGCCTGTACTTAACAACAATCAGTGCTAGTGATGAAGACAGTGGCAAGAATGCAGACATTGTCTACCAACTTGGGCCCAATGCCTCCTTCTTTGACTTGGATCGAAAGTCGGGGGTTCTGACTGCCTCTAGAGTGTTTGACAGAGAGGAACAAGACCGCTTCATCTTTACCGTCACTGCCAGAGACAACGGCACCCCACCGCTGCAGAGCCAGGCGACTGTCAGTGTCATTGTACTGGATGAGAATGATAACAGTCCTAAATTCACACACAACCACTTCCAATTCTTCGTCTCTGAGAATTTGCCCAAGTACAGTACAGTGGGTGTGATCACGGTGACGGATGCAGATGCAGGAGAAAATAAAGCTGTAACCCTCTCAATTCTGAATGATAATGAAAACTTTGTGCTGGATCCTTACTCTGGCGTCATTAAATCTAATGTGTCCTTTGATAGGGAGCAGCAGAGCTCCTACACTTTTGATGTCAAGGCCATGGACAGCGGCCAGCCTCCCCGCTCTTCCACCGCCAGAGTGACAATAAACGTCATGGATGTCAACGATAACAGCCCAGTGGTTATCTACCCACCCTCCAATACCTCTTTCAAACTAGTGCCTCTCTCGGCCATTCCGGGCTCTGTGGTAGCTGAAGTATTTGCTGTGGATATTGATACTGGAATGAATGCTGAACTCAAATACACCATTGTGAGTGGCAACAGTAAAGGTTTATTTCGAATTGATCCAGTAACGGGTAACATTACCCTGGAAGAAAAACCCACGCTCCTTGACGTGGGCTTGCATCGTTTAGTAGTGAACATAAGCGATCTGGGTTATCCCAAATCCTTGCATACCCTAGTTCTGGTATTCCTATATGTCAACGAAACAGCTGGAAATGCTTCTTACATTTATGATTTGATACGCAGGACTATGGAGACCCCACTAGATAGGAACATAGGGGACAGCAGCCAGCCTTACCAGAATGAAGACTATCTCACAATCATGATTGCCATAGTGGCGGGTGCCATGGTAGTCATAGTGGTGATATTTGTCACTGTCCTGGTTCGCTGTCGCCATGCATCAAGGTTCAAAGCTGCCCAAAGGAGCAAACAGGGGGCCGAGTGGATGTCTCCAAACCAGGAGAACAAGCAAAACAAGAAGAAGAAGAGAAAGAAAAGGAAGTCTCCAAAGAGCTCTCTTTTGAACTTTGTTACCATTGAGGAGTCCAAACCAGACGAAGCAGTCCATGAACCTATCAACGGGACAATAAGCCTTCCAGCTGAGCTGGAGGAGCAAGGTATAGGAAGATTTGACTGGGGTACAGCACCGCCAACAACCTTTAAACCGAGCAGTCCAGATCTAGCAAAGCATTACAAGTCTGCATCTCCGCAGTCTGCTTTTCATCTGAAAGCAGACACACCGGTGTCTGTGAAAAAGCATCATGTGATTCAGGAACTCCCTTTGGACAACACCTTTGTTGGGGGCTGTGATACCCTCTCCAAACGCTCTTCCACTAGTTCAGATCACTTCAGTGCCTCAGAGTGCAGCTCCCAGGGAGGCTTCAAGACAAAGGGCCCCTTACACACCAGACAGGTAAACGAGCACTTTTACTGGTCTATAAGTACTGCATACAAGTGCCCAATCAACCAGTATTAAAGTGCCAATATTGTCTTTTCTTTTACTATTCCTTGGCTTAGTTATATTGTGGAGAGGGAAAACCCCACCTTGACTCCCCCTTCCTTACCCCGGGGCTCTTCCCAGCTCCTAGATGAACTCCTGGGGTATTCCAGAAGTCAAAAGTTTTGTATGCATACAAACTAAAACAAAATTGTACTGTATAAAAACAATAGGTTTTCCAGACATGTCCCACAGTAAAGTTTCTGGATAAAGAAAAACTTGTTTCCCAGGTATGTTGTCATGTCCAGAGTAATGCAGTCTAAAATGTAAGATGTATAACGTTGCACCATCAGTATTTTTATGCCGTCTTTATGAGATCAGGATCTGTGCAGTTCTGACAAAGTTGGGACACTATTGAATTATTGCACATGAGAGTTTTTGAAGATCTCATAAAGACAACTGAAATTCTGAGGTGCCTCATGTTTGAAATACGGAGGAGTTAGGTGGGGTGGAATATGACTTGGAGGGGAAGGATTGGGGGCAACCCAAATCCCAAGGAATCAGTTCTATGGATATACACAGAGTCCTTCACTTTTCAAACCTGAAGCAGAGTGGGAAACAGAATTCCATATTGTGGTGTTGGTTTGTGCGGTTTCTGGGGGTCTGGGGTGGGGTGAGGGGGGCACAGCTCCAAGAACTCATCTAGCCTGCCCCTGCTGGATCATTATCAGTTCTGGCAGTGCATGTTTTGGCCAGGTTTTTTGTTTTTTTTTATTGCCAGTGCTGCATTTAATTGATTATTGATAGACACTGGAGCAAAACTTTCCCTGAGAAGTTTCCTCAGCCTGCACTCTTAGATTAAAAGAGTAAAAATGGTTAAAAGGACCTTTATGTGTGGACCCTTGGGTTTAGATTGCCCCCAAGTTCTGACTAAGCCATATAGAAAATCTTCCTCTGTTTTGATTCAGAAGTTATGTTTGTTGTACCGGTATAGTTGTTTAAGTTCTGAAAAGCGGAGGATACAATTAGACAGTTTTTGCATATCTTTCCAATGGCCAAAGTTATACTTATGTGGTGCACTCATTCTAATAAATACAACAGAAATTATGCAGTCACATCAACCCACTGTAAATAATTTCTCATTTTAATAATGCGTAAGTGATCTGTCATTGCTCATTTTAAACTGTGAAATATGCCATATGAAGAGAGATTAACAGGCTGAGAAACTCATATTTCAACCAAATCCGGCATTTGGTTTTTTTTTTTTTATTATTATTATTATTATTATTATTATTTCCTTAGGTCTAGTAATTCCTGTCTGATAAAGATTTGGCTGCGGCACTGTCTAAAATATTTCACTGGTGCTTGTCTGCTGTCACTAAGTGAGTTTGCATGAGCAGGCTGTAGGTGGCGCTAGGGTACCACGTCGTTGGGGCTGGCCAGGTGCCAAGCCTGCAGCAGATAAGAAGTGGGGGAAGGACAAATCCAGCTGGTACAAGAGCCAAAGAAACCTTTTATTTAATGATAGTCGCACTGGAGCGATCAGCAGGCTAGTTTGCGCAGCACCTCCAAAGCCGGCTAAGTTTCACTACAGCAACTTTTAAAGAGGTGCTTCCCCACCCCTCTTCACCACGTTTAAACCTGCAGTAGCTTGCCGAGGATGACTACTGGCTCTCTGAGCTAGGGGGATGTGTCTAAAATGTATTATGGGCTGGGGCAGAGCAGGTTGGGCCTCTGGGCTGCCTGCAAAATCTGATTTACGAGCAGGAGGTGCTTTTTAAGTTTTGCAGTTCCATGGACAAAAATGCTTGATGGTGGCTAGGTCTAGGGACAGACTGGGTTTTGTCTACTTAGGTTGGAGGACAGGGGTCGGGGGAGGGAGGTGAAGACCCTCTGTCGCGTTCTCGGAAAATGAGATTCACAAATGTCATTCTATTCCACCAAACAAGGTAGAAAAAAACCGGGAGGCAAAGCTAAGCTCTTCTCTGTTTTCCTTAGTCAGCAGCTGTGTATTTTGATGTGGCAAAGGAAGCACCGCTGCGCTGATTAGTGAAGGAGCTACAGCGATTTAATAAGTATGCAAAGGATGCAAATGTGTGACACTGGTGGATCTTCTGTAGGAACTCTGAAACCCTAATGCAGTTTCCTGTGCTGAAATCAATTTATTCTGGTAAAGCCTTTGTTTATGTATTGATTTGCTATTACTATAGCTTGATAGCCCACCTCTACAAGGTATGAGCCTAATGTGGGTTTGCTGGGTTTTGTTTTGGTTTTTTTTTTTTTCACCCTCACAACTGTATTCAAAAAAGTTTGAGATTTTTGATACTGTTCTTGGCGTTCAGGGATGAGGAGGGCTAGGTGCCATTTCAAGCTTTGCTTTCCCATGAAGTCCTCGTTGCTAGTGCAGCTGTAGCCCTGTTGCCACCCAGGCCTCTTGACAGCAGTTTGTGGAAGCCGGAGGCTCTGCGGTAAGATGTTTATTGCTGCTCCCTAAATCAGTTGACAGCAATTGGGGAATTAATTTTCTTGCCCCTGGTGTGCTTTCCCAGGGATAAACAACAGATGTTTAAAAGATGTGAAACCAGTGACCCGCTTGATTTTGGCAGCTCAAGTGAGGAATCTACCTGGGTTCGCTAGACTGCAAAACACACACACACACAGAAATAAGCAAATGAAACTTTCAGCCACAGCAATGATGTCGGGAACCTCGGTAAAACTGCAGAACATCTTGTCTGGTCTCTTGTAAGCAATGAATAGGGAGCCTCCTTTTGTTGGGGTGCAAATGATCCACAGGCTTCTAACAGCTCTTACAGAAACCTTATTAAGCAGCAAGATGTGTGGTGAATGCACTCGGCATGTGTGCACTTAATGTACTGTAGCACGGAGGAGAAGGAGCTAGGAGATTTTCTTTGCTATCCAGCTGGATACAGATGTTGCTCTAAGAAAAGTCTAATTTTCCCTCTGCTGTTGTGATACCCTTTCCTACCCCACTCTCAGCCACACAGTGAAGCAAACAAACCCCTAAATCTAGAATTGTTTTACATTTCAAATGCCAGCACGGATTAGAAAGCACCATTGTTGAGTGAGATGTAATTTTGTTCTCCTGTGGTTCTGTATGAATGGTCAAGCAAAAGGGGTGGGTTCTGTATGTATCCTCTGCACCCCCTGCCAAGTTTTACACTATAAGGATTTCCCTTGCCTTTCAGATTGTCCAGTGTAAAGTATTTCACAGAAAAAAACCGCAATTCCATTTATTTCCGAAAAACCCTACCAAGCTTGGAAACCAGAACAGTTCAAATCACAGGATCAGATTTACCATATATTTAAGGATTGGCATTGTTATCTGAAGGTTCCCCTTCCCCTCTTAAAAAAATCAAGCAAACCAAAAAAAACTGGAGAAAACATTTCATGTTGGCAGGTGAGACAGTGGATGGTAGGTTCAGGCCTCTGTACTCCACTCTCCTCCGAACCTGGCCCCCTGTCCTTGTCTGTCCCACACTGATGGACTGAACTCTGTAAGTGAGGGATCACACACGTTCTCGGAGCGCAGCGCGCTATCGGCAGGTTTTGCATTGCAGCTCCTGATCTGTAACGTCGGTGAATGCAAATAGCGTGACTTCGTTCAATCCGTGCACAACGGCGTGTAGGGGGAACAGGGGAGATGTTTTTCCCAGTGTCGTCCTGCTCTGTGATGTATTTCTTGCAGTTGCGCCTCGGGTGTGCGGTGTGCATTTGTTATCTAAACTTTCTCCAACTGCTTCCTGTCTGGCTCGCCTGAAGAAAGATTTACAGTGCTGGGGAGCTCTCTGCTGCAGCTGCTGTATAACAAAAAAGAAAAGATTGGAAATAATTCCCCAGGGAGCCCTTGTTCTTTGGAAAACTATTAAGGAAGACTTTGGAGGTTTGACTCAGTTTGTGCCATTTTCTTTAAATACATACTTTCTGGTAGAAAGACGTATGGAGGGAAAATAACAGCACTGTGAAGCCATTTAGGTGGGTGGCAGGTTTGAGATGCACTCCGTTTTCAATGTATCACTAGCACCGTAGCTATTATTACCCAGAGTATTATTGCATTTCTACCTATTCAGATGATGATGAGCTGCAAAGCATCATCTGGCCACTGGATTTTCAATTCCTCGATTTTAGTTATAGAAATAACTTGTATCCCCGCTTAGTTTTATAGTTTTGTGCATAGAGTAAGCAATGCTGCTGGGATCTCCGCAGGTGCACTGTGCACTGACACTGCAGACTAAATGACGGCACAGAGAACATGATTTGCTCCCCTCTAGTTCTGTTTGTTTAGCGCGCTGATATAATGCAGGCACAGCCTGCTAAAACGTTCCGCCGTTTCTCTGGGTTTTGCCTGCAGTTACATGTAAAACAGAGGTGTCTGTCTCAGGACTGCTGATGTCCATTCTGGGATCTTTTTTTTTTTTTTTTTGCATATCTCAGTCATCCTGAGAATGAGACCTATGTGTGGGACCAAGTGTGACATCCCTGGCAGAGGAGTTTCTTGCCTACAGAAAGATGGAACTTTTTTTTTTTTGTACAAGCAATAAGCTGCAAGCTTTGTCTGTGCACCCCCAATATTGAGTGACTGACCTCCATCCCTCTTTCCTCCCACTACCCCTCCGATGTCCCCTTTCAGCTGTCATCACTAGATATCGTAGCTGGCAAAAGGCCGCACGCCCGCAGAGCTGGCACCTGCGGTACACAAGCACAATCGTTACGGATGAGCAAACTGGAAAATATTTCCCCGTTTTAAAAATATTTTTTGTGCCATAGACATTAATAAGAACATTTACACCCAATAAGTACAAAACATAACAGTTTGTTATTCACCTCTTAACTGGAATTAAAAAAAAAAAGTATTTGCATATCTGTTTCGCAAACACACATATTTGAAATGGGGCTCCCAGGCTATAATACTACCTACAGGAAGATGAACTATTTTGTAGTGCTGAAGTCTGTGCAGGTATGTTTCATGAAAAAATCTTGCACACAAAAATCTGGAAGCCCTTTAAAAGGATGAACAACAGGGTTGAGCTCAGCACCAAGCTAACAAAAAGAAACATCCAAAATAAGCCAAAACGAATGCCTACAGTATCTTTTACACTTTGAAAAATGTGCTGTATGGTTTGAAAGGGAGCATTTGTTTAGTAGTTTTTAAAATTTTTCGTGGGGCTATCGGTGTTAGTTTTGCAGTTTCTGATCGTGGTTCTGAAATTCTGGGGTCAAACTAGCAACCATGTTTCAGGAATTTGCTTGGGTCACAAAGGCTTCAGAATTGCAGTGCTGGTGTGATGCCACCATTGCTGCCCCTGGCTGGGGAGAGGAAGAGGAGAAGGGAGCACAGCCTCCACCAATTGGTATGTTTAGGTGCCCTTTTTATTTTAGTTCCATAAGTAGTAATGTTGGTGTTTCCACACACCCCTTTCCCCTGTTCCAATTTGCACCCAGGCAGAAAATTTCTGAATTCAGCCCTGCCCAGAGTCAGCCTCCTGGTTTCTGCAGCAGGCCTGGCAAGGCGCCTTCCACTAGTCCAAGTGCTGAAGGAGCAGTTGAGTTTACTTTTTCTGTAGCTGGCTGGAAATAATTTGTGTGTAGAGGCGAATTTGGGCTCCTGATAGCCTAATCTCTTCTGGGTACTGAAAGATATACTCTTCCATTTGGCAGATGAATTTGTTTTCTGAAATGTCTGCTAAAATCTTAAAATGGATTTATTCAAATAGTTTCTGTCTTTCCCTTAGATTTTCTTGTGTTAGTGCTCCAATGTCTTACAGAAGGCATACAGAACATGAGACAGTGAATGGTGGTGCTACTGTTTACAGTGATACAAAAATGTCCTATGGTATCCCACAACTTCATCTAGCTCCATTATGGTGGTAGTTGTTACTGCTGCTGCTGTTGTGGGTTTTTTATCTATTTATTTATTTATTTTGGGGGGAGGGTTTAAGCTAAAGAGGGCAACTTCCACCATAGTGCAGGAACACTGAAGATCTGAGACTGACAGTGTGGCTGAGGGAATTTCCGCCTGACCTTCCTGGCATGTGTGGCCTTCTTTCTCTGGAAAGCACAATGTCATCGCTGTGGCTGAGCCGGAGGACCGCCAGGGGCCAATTCAGTGCCGGCAGTCTACTTGAAGTGTCTGTCCATCATGGAGTCGGGTTTGTATTGAGAGTCGGTATGGATCGTGTGAGAACGTGGCTGGCACTTCCCCCGGCAGTGATGCATTACGGCATTGAACACAGAGTCCTGTTGCATTTAAAATCACGCAACCAACCTAAACAGTATGAGCAGGAATCATGGAAACCCAAGGATTATGTAGTCACAGGACCCCTTTCCTTCTCCCTTGATTGTGTTACTGGTGACAGTGTTATTATTCTTAATAAGATCAATATGCACAAATTCTTTTGGCAGTTATTTCTTGTGATGTAGTTGAAAGACTTTTCAAAACTGGGATAAGTAAATGGACCATTTTGTACTTTTTTTTTAAATAAAAAATAATGGACTTTTCTATCTTAAACCATGCAGCTCCCAAAAAGATTGCAAGGTATCAAAACTCTCTTTTCTAAAATATTTAATTTTCTATTTTGATGTACCTAAAACCTTGCAGGACATGCTAGAAAAAAATATCTGCAACAAATCCTCCCAAGTATAGTAACTTAAATATTATTAAAAAAAAATACTATACATTACAAAATATTTGCTTGTCATCCCTTTAGTTGTGTTATTGGTTTTGCTAATATTTAATGAGATTATGTATTGGTTGCATTACGTCAATAGGCATGAATGTTGTACAAATCTAGGTGGCTAGAGTATAGTCCAGCAGCCACGTGTAGCTCCAGGCATTGAGTGCCTTTTCAGTACAGGCACAGAAGCCCAGAGTACCCTCTGCTCCAAGGCACATGTAGCTACCACACAGGCTCTAATGTGATCCTGACATCGATCCCTCGAGCCACAGCAGCAAAACTTGACTCTTCTGGAAAAGCAAGCACTGCAATCTTTTTCCTTATTTTGAAATAATGTAACCATTTATCTAGATACTCGGAGGGCAACTTTCAATCAAATCCACATGGACCTATATGAGTAAATAGGGCTGCGCAGTGATCTGCGATGATATTGTATTCCAAATGTATCACACGTGCGTGCATTATAAATTATGCGTATTTCCACCCCCACAAAATATGCTCGTATGGGTACACACACGACTACATGCAATGCATTGTATGCATATACTTCTCCTACCTATTTTAAAAATATACAGAGGTGTCTACAGTACCTGAATGTAATCCGCTTTGAAGTATACTAAAGAGGAATATAAATAAACAAACATGACAAGCAAAAATAAAGTAGTACTTGCTCGCATAAGTGGACCTATTTTAAAACATGCCCATGTAATTGAAATTATTAATTTTCTGATTCCTCCACCAGGTCATTGCAACCCTGCTGGATCTTCAGCCTGCCCTCCCCCCCCCCCCACCCCACCTCAGTTCCACCCAGATCTCCCACTCAGTCATTACTAGACAGTATCATGTGATATCACTTACCAAGGATGATTGGCAGGTGTAAAATTCCACGAATAAGTTGCCAAATGTATGTGCCTAAGTCTCTTTTACATTAGCCACTTACACAAAAAACTGTAGGCCCCACTCCAGAATGTGTTTAGAGCTCCCCTTTTTTTGTGTGCATGAAACCTAAAGTACACGCACATTTTTGATGTTCATAAAATAGCAATTACACAAGTACAGGCTACTTTCACGTGTATATTCTAAATTTTATGCACGTAACTCTTTGAAAATTACCTCTTCAGTGGCTGGCCAATTTACTAGCTGCATCCCCATGGTTGTGATGATAGAATTTGGTTTCCTTCAGTTATAAAAATCTTGTTTTTTTTTTTCTTTTGTGATGTCGGGGTAGGAACGTATGCAGGTAGGCTCTGGGTATTCTGGGACTTCAGCACCTGCATATAACAGGAGCTCCATACTTGGGGTGATATTTGGTTGCAAGACTTTGACTGCAGCTGGAAGGGAAAATGTGATGACATTTTGGATTATCCTGTAGATAGCCCACAAAGTGCAGTACTGCAGGTCACTGTTTGGAGAGCAGTCTTTGTTCAATTATCTCAAGAAATGCATTTGAAACCAGCAGTTTTAAATTCATTCTATGCAGAACTTGCAATGGAAGACTAATTCCATGCTGATTTCTGAAGTCATTGGCTGGGATGGTTAAATGAAGGTCTATCTGTCCTGTACATAGAAATGTTGCCAGTGTAATATCATGGCAATTAAAGGTGACATAGGCTCTTAGCTCTGATAATGCTCTATAGAACAGTTTGATAGATTTTTGGCTGTTGAACAGGAAGGTTTACATGGGTGGCATGCTGTGTGTCGGTGGCAAAGTTAAAGCATGTCTGTTGTGAAGGGCTTTAGCGATGACTTGTCATAGGTGGGAAGGCAGGAATCCGGCAGTCCTCCTCTCCTCTGGGATAGCACGGGCTCCGTTCAGGCTTGTTCTCATGGTGTTTAGCATAATGAAATTTCAGCTTTTCAGAATGCAGGGGCACTGCTGTGGTTTTCTGATCAAGGAACTATAGAAAGTCAGCAACAGATTTCTATCGCTTTGTGTGTGTGTCTGTGGTTTGTTTGTTTTTTTTTCACAACGGCTACTGCTATGTTTCTGTGCAAGCCCAATAGTGAAAGAATTCTCATTCTTCCATGACCCAGCTTTGGCCCTCTGCTTTCTTTAGCAGTTGATTACGAAATACTCTAATCTCTCTCTCAAGGCACTGAAAAACCCTAATGGCTTGTGGAGTATTTTTCAGCATTTAAGCTTCCATTGTAAATAGCAGGAACAGAGCTGCAGTTCCACTTCTGCCTGATCCATCTCTGCCTGGCTAGCTACAGTTGTTACCTATTACTTCACTTTTTCAGTCAGTATTTGTTCTCCCATTATATATATTTTTTGAGTCTGTTAGGAAAAATAGAAACCTCTCTTTTTTTAACCATAATTTTTATGTATGTTTTATGGTTTTCAATTTTATGTATGTTTTATTGTTTTTCTCTGCTTGGATACATTTTTTCCCAGCGGCATATTAAATCTAACTAAATAAATACATAAACCTTTACTATAAATACCAAAGCAGAGTGAAAGTGTGAAATATTCTTCCTCCACTGCCCAATCGTAAGCCTATTTCAGTGGATCTCTGGTGCCGATACTGAATTTGGAAATTATTTTTGGAAGGTAATTTTATAACTGCATGCAGTCGGGTAAAGTTTGCTTGTGCCTTTTATGTGCAGACTTTACCTTGAATTTTCAAAGTGAACTTGCACGCATCAGTTAGCATTAAAAATTCTAATACTTCTACTGCTTATCATTTCTATAGCTCAACCTGATGTATGCAGCCATGGCCGGCTATAAGATTTTGGTGCCCAGAAGCAGAGCACCACACCATTTGGAAGCTCTGCTGGCACATGACTCTCAAGCAGGCAGCAGAAGCAGCAGGCTTCTCTTTGCCCTTGGAAACTGGAGGTCTTCAAAATATGGTGCCCTAGGTAGTTGCCTGGGCCTAAATCCAGCCTTGTATGTACAGAACCGCAGAAAATAATTCCCAGGTAATGGGCTGGTATTTGCGCAGAAAAGCTCATGCAAAGTTACACCTCCTCTTCAAAGGGTTTAACTTGTGCATGTTTATTAAAATCTAAAACTATGTCCAGACGTTCCAACTCCCCCCATCCCCCCTACAAACTTCTGGAATGCCTCATGCCAGTTGGCATAAAAGTAGTTGCTACTTGCTACCTCTATGTGCACTGAGCCCCAGATTGTTTTCTAACCTCTATTTACAGACATAAAGCAGTTTTATGCATGTAGATGGCTTTGAAAATTCAAGTCAGTCATGTTTAAACCACAAAGGGGGAATCCTGTAATGACTGGCATCATAGTTAGGGGTTGAGTTTTCTGAATCTGTTGCCCTAGCTCATACATGACATCAAGAACGAAGCTAACCATAGAGAAGAAGCCAGGAGTCCTGAATTTAAAATACCCCACACTATTTTATCTAAAATAATACAGCTGACATGGTTGTAGCTGAAGCATGTTTGTGTGTGCACTATCTCTCTCTCTCTCTCTCTCTTTCTGGTTTTCTATTTATATATTTTTTTCTATTGCTTCTGTGTGCACACACAGTATATAAGAAGAACACTTAGGGGATGCCAGAGGAAGACAAAGGCTCTTAAGATTCTTCACCCTGTTATTATTTGCTATGATTTTTCACTGGCATTGTTTGTCATATGTACATATGTCACAGCACTAACTCTCAGCTTTGCAGTGATATGAATCGTTTGCTTGTGTGAAAAAAAAAATTCCTTAGAGATCATGACATTTTATTTTTCTTTCGGGGGAATTTGATCTTCAATATTGGAAGTTCTTAGGGGCATTTCGATTGACAACTGCATTTGCCAAGGCATTTTTTTTCTACTGCTGGAAGTACAGCCAGAAAGGGCAGTGATGATCCCTTCTGTCTATCCTTAGCCAGGTTAGAGTGAAAGAGAACTGGCCCAGTTGGTTCTCATCTGCTGTCTTGTTGCTGTGAGTTCATACTAGGTCCACGTTGTGTGGTTGTAATGGCAGCAGTTAGCAATTGCTAATTTGCGGTTGTATTCTGAGTTTTTGTTACCTTTTGTAGGAGACACCCATAGAGGTCTTTATTATGGATCTGATAGTACTGTATTAACATTGGCAAGCACATTACTGTGATTGCATTCTTAGTACAAGAGGAAAGCAAAGCCAATCTGAGTTTTTTATTTTTATTTGGCAGGGTCTCGAGGAGTTCTTGTATAATAATACAATCACTGGCAGCCGAAGTAGTAAGCTTGAGAGAATGTATTCTCCTGGCTTAAAAAAAAAAAAAAGCCAGGAATGTTGTCCATTGTTTGCCATCTTCTGTAGATTGTCTTATCAGACTTCGTACATGATGTACTCTTAGGTCTCTAGCTGAAAATGAAGGAGGTGGCATTACAAATGATCTAAGTCACAAGTGGAATGAGTTTGGTGTTCTCAGGATACTGTCTGCTGGGTCTTTTGGTCATATCACAGAATCTCTGCACAGTTTATCAAGGTCTTCCTGCTTAGTGCTCGGGTCTCGAGGGAGGGCCAGCACCAAGTGCAGTTGCAGATAAATGACATACAGGATGAACTGTGCTTACTAACGTTCTGACTTATTCCAAACCGTGTTGTCCATCTTGTGCTTTTTGAAGTCACTTAAAAGTGCTAGATTCACCTAAAATGTAAAAGAAAATGGGTTCATAGGAATACCATGGAATTCACAGCTCCTGGGAGAAAGTGAGACCCATATCAATCACACCTATTGGTCAGCCTAGATTGCCCTTTTATCCGGCTCTGAATGGAGCCGCCGTCATTTGCTTCTCAGATGGTTAGACTGGGAAAGAGATAAAAAAATAGGGAAGAATACTGGAAACTGAGTATGAAAGCTCATGGCAGCCTGGGCTGCATGAACGGGGAAGTATCTGATCTGGAAGCCTAGGAATAAGTCATTGCAGTTGCCGTGCTGCAAAACGAAATGAAAAGAGAAGAAAATAAGTGTGTGCATGTGATGATATAACATTTTAAGACAGTAGTACGAGTTTTTGTACATGCTTTGATGTGGGCATAACTTGTTTGCTCGGTCGAAAGCCAGTGCATAGGTGGTGCAGAGGGGCGGAATCAGAGGTTATCCTTTGGGAACATTTTACTTCACTGTACTGAAGTCAATTTTGTATTCTGTACATTTCTGTAACTCATCTTACCTGAATACTGCAGGGCTCATTGAGGATCCTTGAGATTCAACAAAGAAGCATGCTCCTTTGGAAATTCCTAAATTAATTTCTTGGCACCCCATATTTTGTGATGCTGTAAGCTTTTGTTGAATATTTTTTGGTAAGGATCAGGTTCATAATCACATTGTGACAGATGACACTCCAGACTAAGTACAAACCATCAACAAGTGTAACACTTCAAGCATGACGTGTATGATCCATGAGCCAAATTTTGTTTTGCTACAAGATAAACATTTATGCCTGAATTTTAAAAGCCCTGCATTTTCTAAAAGGCCCAGCAACGCGTGTAACTCCCAATACGCGCAGAAGTGCCGGGCCAGCTAAAAGGGACAGGCTGGGGGCATTGGAGGCCGGCCAGGACAGCGGCCAATAGGCCCTGTCCCGGGGATGCGCACGCCAGCAGCTGGCCAGCACGCAAAACTTCCTTCTGCTCTGAATGAGCAGATAAGTTTAAAAAAAAATACCTAGGTAGGTAGGGGTCGGGGAGGAGAAGGGAAAGGTAGAAAGGCTAGGTAGGGGTGTAGGGAAGTTCCCTCCCAGTCTGCTCCTTAATTGGAGCAGACTGGGAGGGAACTGGACAAAGGCCCAATTGCATCGCCGCATGTACTTTAAAAAATTCACCTCCCTGCACGCGTGAGTTGCGACTTGTGCGCACATGCGCGCGCCAATACAAAAATCAGGCATCATGTGTGAGCAAGCATTATATTTTATAACATGCACACGTCTCCGCGCGCATGATATAAAATCAGCACATCCATGTGCGCTCGCCGGGAACCGCACGCACATGGACGCCCGCACGTTTTTATTTTAAATCAGCCTTTTAGATTTTAGACCTTGCTACTATATGGCAGTATTTTATTTTTTTTTTTAAGAATAGTAATAAGGAGACAGTTTATTGCTGGAGCAAACCAGAAATCACTGTTCTGAATATATTTTATTCTCCCATCCTGAATGTTTAAAATTTATTTTCCGGCTCACTTTCCTGAGCCTGGGATGCATTATGGCCATTGTATGTGTTCCTCGAGATATACGGCTGAAGGCAATGCTCATTTCTGTGGCATGTTCCCATATCTCTGCCTTTAAAGCAAAGGGAACAATAAAAGGACTGTATGCCAGGAAGGAAGGGACATTGCCTTGCTTTTCTTTGCTGGTAATAAAATAAATTTGTGCCCACGCTTGCTGCTGCACAGAAATCTGTTGAAATCATGGGATTTCAGGTTTAGTGGAGATGGTTTAACTGGAGCCATGATGGGTTGTGGCAACACATTAAGGTACATGAACCTCATTGATGCAAAATGTATGTATGTTTGAGATTTAAAAAAAAAAAATCCACTTTTTCATCTTACTGAAAAAGATATGTTTTCTCCTAGAAACATTCTACCATAAATCCACAGTTCTTGCTCTAGCTATAAAATTAACTGAACATTTCGCAGGTGCTATAAAAGGAGTACCACAGATTATTTTTTAAAAAAACTATTATTATTACAAATGAAGCATGCAAGTACTTGCCATAGGAGGCTGTGATCATAGCAATAGAATTGGTACTAAAAATCAGTCATCCTGGAGTCAGGCTGATGGCCTGGTGGCTGTACTGTGGACTGCCATGTGGTCGATTTGGGTTCAATTACTGGATCCATCTCCTCTGGTTGACTGGTGCTGGAGATGCTTGGATGAAGTATTCATCCCTTCAGAGAAACCAGTGCTTCATCCAGCTATACTTCATTGTACTACTGCTGATCTTCATTTCTAATAGTGGTACTCTCTTGAGATTTCTAATAGTGGTACTCTCTTGAGATTTCTCCTGCTTTACTACTCCCAGCTTTACCCTTTTATCAGTTTGCTGATTTGCAGTTTTGAAGTTCTTTTCCCTGTATCACCTATAATGACGAGGTATTGCTGTTTAGCAATGACCCTAAGATAATTCTCCACTGCCACAGTGACCACCTAACTAATACCCTTAACCCCAATTAGCTACCTGAGGGCAAGAATGGATAGAAGGTTTCCACGGAAATGGTAACTGCACCTCAAAAGCCTTGCTTTCCTAGCGTGTAGCAGATGGACTCAGAACCAATGGGTATAGTGTACTCATGCTAGCAGTTGGAGACGGATCAGGAAGCCCTACCTCCTTTTTCAGGACAAGCTAGAAGGCTCAGGCATTGATCAGGTCCCACCCATATTTCCATCTCCTCCCATTCCCAGCATGCTGTTTTCCACTGTACCTACTACATGGGGGCAGATATCATTATGAACCCTGCCACCCCTGTGGGTGCCAAAGGGCAAGTGGCATAATTGCAGGAATTGGTTACAAGTATTGTAAAGTATTATGCTAAAAAATAAAAAGCCAACTTTTTTTTTTTTTTTTTGCATCATAAATTTCTTATGGAGACTGGATTGCTGCGATAATTTATTATAATATTCTTAAACTATTATTGTGGTCCCCTATTATGAGAGCTTGCTTTTCTCCTGCCACAGTGCTGTGGTATACAAAGGCTGCATTGTTAGATTGGTGTCATGAGTTGCCTGTCATGGAGAACAACGGAGGCTTTTCAGTAGGTGGCAGGTTTTTTAATGCTGAGAATAACACTTGTATTCAAAGAGAATAAAGGTTTAAACAAAGTCCTGAACACTGTTGAGGGCTTCTGTCCTTGCCTCAGGGACAGCCTTTAATCATAGTAGTCAAAACTTCCCTGTTTTGCAGTTCTTAAGTTAATTCTTTCAGCTTCACAAGCAGCTCGGCTTCAGGCCAATACCTCGCCTTCCTCTCCGTCCTTTAGGCTGTCTGCTTGCTATTTCTTGTAGCCCCTCTGATTAGGGCTCACAGCACCTGAACAAAGGGCCGGGGGGCTTTCAGTCCCACTCTGTCCCAGGGAGGAGACATCCATTAGCCTGGCTGGACCCGTAAGCCATCAGGCCGATGCAATACTGGCGCACGTTAAACAGACGCTCCCTTAATGAACGCCGATCCACCTCGTCCAGGCTGCGGTAAAATAGGAGGTGCTAGGGGGAATTGTGCGCCCCTAGCGCCTCCTCAGCAGCGGGCGCCCAGGAGACGTTGGCTGTCAGCCAGTTAGGAAAATGGAGGCTCAATTTTAGGGGCATCCATTTTCCTAATCTGTGCACAGCCACGGGTTAGGAAAATGGACGCTCGTTAATTGAGCATCTCTTTTCCTAACCTGACCTCTGGCTCACTTTTTTTTTTTTTTTAATTCTCCTATTTCAGTTTCCTCCAACTTAATATCGCAGGCGTAATTTTTGCCGGTAAAAATGTATGTGTCGGGCGTACATTTTTTTTTTTTGCATCGGGGGAAATAGGTAATAGCCTCATCCACATGAATTTACATGTGATGAGCACTATTACCTATGCGCTCGATTGGATGCAAGTTTTGGATGCGCTCACATCCGTTTTGCATCCGAGGTTAGGGACACGCATCCAAAATGTGCATTCAGCCGTGTGTTGAGCCATGCACTGTGGCCAGTGCATGGTATTGCATCAACCTGTATGTGTCAGTGGGACCCCACTTAACATATAGGTCTAGCCAAGCTAGTGGATGGCTGCTCTCTGGGGCTGCCCTTCTTAATGATGAGTCTTCTTCACGTGCAGGGTCTGTTCAACTTTTCTCAAAGGTTTCTCCCGTTTTTGCTTCTTTGGCAACACTCTTACAAATATGTGCTGAACTGGCTTTATTGCGATCGCTTTTTAGACCAGAACGTGTTAACAAATGTTACCCTTCATACTGCCATGTTCCAAAATGAATCATATTCTGACTGTAAAATTGGTTATGTGAAGAAATGCTAATAAGCCTAACTTAGACAAATGTTAGATCTGCATGACATATGTAGGAATATTGTGCCAAGAATTCTGTGGCTCAAAGGGAAATTAAAGTTAATTATGTGTAAAAGAAACTTTAAGGCCAAGTTTGCTAAGTTAATGATCCACCTGCAAATCTGTGCCATGGATAATATGCATGGTTTCTGTGGCACCGCTAGTGTACATAGCACTGTACAAGGTACAACATACAGTCTAAATTTACACACTGAACGGTGAGATGAGCATTTGAGCTGTTAGCTCCAGTTTTTAAGTTTATTCTCTTCCCTCTACCGTACACTGCCAGGACTTCGAAAGGGCATAAACCAAAGATGGTGCATTTGAAATAGTGAGGCACTTGTTTTAGTTAATGTTCTTGACAGCCTTCGCCAAAAGTGTGATATCCACTGCTCCCATACATCACTTTAAAAAGTGCTTTGAAGCCGTTGTTGCTGCTAATATTGGACAGCTTGCGATTTGCTTTGGAATTTCTAAGAAAAGTTTTAAGGAATTAGTTTACCTTTCTTTAAGTTAAGGTTATAGGCCATTAAGATACTGTCCCAGCCTTATTTAAGTCTTTCTGCTTTTTTTTCTCTCTCTGTGACAGAATGCAACAAGTTGTTGAATTCAGGGTGCCTCCCTTTCTCCTGGTTTATTTAATATTTTTTCCTGCAGTCTTTGGGGATCTCAAGTTTCAGTGTCCACTATCACTGCTATACAGATGAGGCCCAGATCTACTTTCCAGTATCCTAAACCAGTGTTTGCTGGCAGTGGACTTGTTATAGTGAATCCAAAGAAGACTAAAGTTCTCTGTTTAAAGAATTCAGAGATTTTGGAACTCGGTCCTCCCCTTGAACTTAATGGTCATATTCTTATTCCAAAGGGGAATGGTATTACATTAAACTCACAGTTACATATGACTTACAGGTCCTTAAAGCCTCTAAGATTGCTTTTTATCAAGCTGAGACTTGTTCACCTGTTGTGCTTTTTCCTTGAACATTTGGATTTTCAAACTGTTTTACAGCTGCTAATTGTATCCCAGGTTGACTATTGTAACAGCTTTATACTTTGGTTTGTCCGACCAACTAATTCAATGAATTCACATTGTTTCAAATGCTGTTGTAAGGGTATGACAGCCTTGAGGCCATGGGAGAGGGCTACTCCTGTTTTGTTTCTCTGGTTGTTTATGTGTCATTAGTTGATTTTGAAATGTTATCATTGGCATGTTCTGAGGATAGGTCCCCCAGTATTTAGGGAACCAACTAGCATGGTATATTCCCACCAGAAACTTGAGATCAGCTTCAGATGTACTGCTTATTTATTTGTTTATAAGACACAATATCCTACATTGTTGATGTATGCGACTTACAGTGCAAAACATACATCAATTTTATCATATACAAAGATTTTTCAGTATTTAAAAATGTTTCATATAATATATATCCCATATGCTTGGTTGAAAAGATCCTTGTTTACAATTTTCCTAAAACATTTCAACTCCTCCATTTTCTCAAATCATTACAAATGTCATTCTACATATTAGAGCCTTTTTATTAAAGGTCCTATTTCGCAATTTGAATTTAGAATCCTTAAAATTCAGTTCCTTTAAAAGATTTTATTGCAACGAATGTAACATTTGCGTATTAACATAAGGTTGAATTAATTAGCAGTATCTGCTTTATGTCTAGAGCAGATGAGAAAGAAAGCCTTTAGTCTGGTTGTTCCTTGTTTATGGAATAGTTTATTTTATTTACAAATAAATAGCTAATTTACTTAAATAGGTTCATCTTGAACCAGATTATCTGCTGTACAGATGGGTGCTGAAGACTTGACGATTTAGGATAGTATTCCCAGATTTAGTTTATAGACTAGTGTGATCATCCTGGTCTCAAATTTCCCATTTATAAGGTTTAATTTAAAAAGGTGACTACTCTCTCTGCTGATTGAGCTGTTTTATCCTATCTATGTGGTCATGCTTTATCATATTAGTTGTCTTATCATAGATATGTATGTATTTTGCTTTTTCTTATGATATTGTTTTCTGTTTTTATATTCTAATGTAGTCACATCTTTATTCATTTTTATTAGTTTGCCATGCATTTCAAGCTTTTGTGAAAACAGTACCCAAATGTAATAAGTAACCATTCATAATAGCACAGAACACTAGCTGGCAACCAAATATTTAACGTGAATGTTATATAAAGATGGGCTGCTTTAGTAGATCAGTGACAGTGCTGTGCATAGCAGTGCCATGTAGACGCTCCCTGTTTCCAGGATTGGGTCTTCTGCACCCTAGGTTGGCCCAGGCTAGAGAATGCATGGCCCCTGGGAGATGAACTCGTGGTCATGAAACTCAATCGACAGATCTATAGTCCCAGATTAAAAAAAAAAAAGGTTCTGGATTGAGAACCCTGGTGTATGGATCCTGATCCCAGGACTGTGGTTTCAACAACTAGACTAGGAACAGTGGAAAAGTCTGTTTAACATTGAAAAAATTCCTCGACTAGTCACGAAGGATGGCTCATCATGCCAGGATCCCAGTACTGATTCCAAGCTAAGCTAGAATTAAAGAACAAAAAAAAAAAAAAAAAGGAGAAAGGAGGAACTACTTTGTTTATGGTAGAAAAAAGGAAATTCTGTCTTTGGCCATGGAAAATAAAATTTAATCCATGAAAAACCCACACCGTAGTTAAGTAAACATACCTTTACAAGACATTAATACATAGGGATGGATTAATACTCTGGGATCAATAAAAGCTGCTTCTTCGGTTGCTGGGAAGATGAGCTTTGATTTTCTTATATTCATATTTGAGCTTTTAATTCCAATTATACATATGTGATTGAGAGTTACAAATAAAGTACACGAATCATACCAAGCATCGCTTTTGTTTTTCTGCTGTTTCAGCTACCACGTCTCCAAGATTAAGGACACTCCCCCATCTCATTTAATATGCAAGATTTACTTATATAAATATGATTATTGGCTAATTACTCAACCCATAATAAACATTCAATTAAAGGTTTGTACTTGTGTAGTCAGGATTTTTCTTTTTTAACTTGTGAAGATTTTCCTCATATGAAATAAACACCATCTTCTCTCTTCAAATGTTGCTTAGATGAGAACATTTGCCTTTTGTCTGTGCAGATACTGCATGGAGCTAAACTGCTAATTTGTGATTAATTAGACATGAAAAAATATCTTTTAGCTACTGTAGCAGAATTGCTAGTTAATGCTGCCTGTGGTTCTTATAACTGTGATGGTTCTGGACAAACTGGATTCTTTGCAGAATTAAGTACTAACTTACATTGAATTTATAAGAATTACCCAAAGATAATGGTATACATGAACATCCTCAACCAGAAAGGTCTCTTCTTGAAATGTCATATGAGGAAAGGATGTGGGTGGCATTAGAAAAATCATGTGGACCGCACTTGGATAATTTCTGTGTTCTAGTAAACATAATTTTAAAAACCAAAACATTCCCAAATAAAATCTGACTAAAGGATCTGTGTGATCATAAAAACTCAAAGTAAATTTTTGTATAATTTTGATATGGTGCTAGTAAAAGGTATCCCAACCTGCAAAGAATCTTTGATGCAGATCCCTTGCAAAGGATTGTAGTTGCCGTGTGTGTTCACTTGAATATTTAGAAGTAAGGATCAACAAAGTTGTCACTGGGACATTTTAATTGGACTGTCAGCTATGACTTCTTTGTTAATCCTTATCTATTCATAATGCTAATTTCTAAGCTTGCTAGTATGTGTGGCTAAAGGTGGAACACATTTTTTATGGTACTTCTAAATGTTTACTTTCACTTCTTAGTCATGTATGGCCTGAATCTGAGTTTGTCAACCAAGTCAAATGAAGTAGGGATGCATGAATCTCTTTAAAAGAGATTTAGGCATCTACTTTGTCAAGCTTGTGCCAAATCCCTCAATTTATCAAGCTGATTTGATAAACCTCTTTTGAAGAAAAAATCATATTGTGCATTCCAATCCACAGCACAAATTTGGAAAATCCAAAGCGGAGCCTATGAAATCCACTACATATTTCATCTGATCAAATGGATTTGAGTATTTTGAACCACTTTGGACATTTGCAGAACCATTTCATATCTTCTGTATCTGCCATTAAAATCCAATGGATTTTATTGGCGGAGCTGAGGAAAATTAGCATTTTCTGTAAGATTCCAACCATGGTGAAATCCACTTACTTTGAGTTTGATGAAAGTTGTTTCAATCACTTATTTATGAAGAGTGAAATCCATGCAGCAAATGTCTTTATGGAACCTTCCGTAGTCACGCCTTGTTTAATCACAATATTTTTTTTCTCTTTTTTTGTCTGTTACAGATAAAGTCTGTGGATTCCTGATTCACTGTCAGCACTGAACAGATACTTGTCTATTCCAGGTATTAGGGTACCAATGCACATATGCGTAATGAGGCCCTTTTCATTTTTATCCAAGGTCTATTAAATACACATGGAACTGAGAAACGTCAAAGGCTAAAGTACATGTCATCCTGCGGTAGCATTTTGGCTATCCCTGCCAATATCTTTCTTTTTAGGGTAAACATTGCTAACATGCTTCTAAGCAGTGTTTCCATTTTCATGGGTAATATTCTTTGGACTTTTGCATTTGACATAAAGTGGCAAATGTAAAATAAAATCATTATTTAAAGCAATGATGAAACACGAAACAGAGGGATGCAAAAATTCTGTATCATCACTGATACTTTTTTCGAGAACTATATTTTTTTTCCTTGAAATGTGGCATTTTGCTTTTGATTGGTTGCACAGGTAAAAGTTGCTTATCCACAACACGAATTATACATATAACAACGCTTTTCACTGGACTTTGTGTACCATATGTATCTTTCCTTTTTATACAAGGAAAGTGGAAAGAAAAGTTTGAGTGAAGTAAGTGAAAGAAACAGTAGAAAAATAAAAATAAATATATTTACTTGGATCAAAATGTATCTGCATTTTTTGGTACCCTAACATCCTGAAATAGTCTTGTAAACATTATTTTAGTTTTTTTACTCTGAATGATTAAAATAATGTTACTTTCCCATTACTAGATTTAACTTGATGGGTTAAGGTGACAGCATATCTTTACATATGCGGGTACTTTTCTAATGGTACCTAAAACTGACAAACATTCTGTCATACTTCATGAATGAAGCTTTTGTCAGTTTTTTTATTTAGTTACTGTACCGTGATTGCCTTGTTAGTCCATTGATTAAGGGAGCAGAGTTTCCTTGCAGCTTGGTTGTTGACCCTTATTTCTCCCTATTTAGTTAGGCAATCCAAGGGATTTTTTTTTTTTATTCAATAACTTAAATCAGACACTTTTCAGCATGGCCACCCTTGGCATGTGTCTTGCTTTCCCAGATTATATCAATGCCCTGTCTTCTTCATTATGTAGCATGAACTTCCATTGCCCTTAGAATTTAAAAAAGGTGATAGAAAATCTGAAAACATTGACTAAAAACAGAATAACCATGAAGAATCAGGCTTTCCAAACTGATTCAACATTTTCCAAAGGATTCAAATCAAGCTTTTCCAAAGGATTCACAGCGCATGCACAAAAATAGCTTTATCAATTAAAAAAATATGCACAAAATATTATCAAGGTGAAAATGAAAGCATTTTCACAATTCTTTTGGATATGCTTCCATGTTGCACATGTAGCTTTTTTCTTAACAATCATGGGTCAAACCCCAAAATACTTTCATAAAAGTTAATGATAAAAAAAAATATTTTCTAAAACAAAAATAGAAAATGGAACCAAATATTTTTGTATCTAGGGCTTAGTTTTCCAAAAATTGTCTGGAAAGTAGACATCTACATAGAATGTAGATAGAATGTTTCATTACATAGAAACAGAATATTCTTTCTATCTGATATGCCTAATTTCTTTCCTTTTGCAATTTTGTAGACCTCGTGTGACCTCTAGCTTTATTTTGACTTCGTCTTAAGGATCCCCTGTGCTTATCCCATGTTTTTGATTTCTACAACTATCGTTTGTCTCCATCACCTCCACTTGTATCCATCATTACCCTTTGAAGATGGATGCATGGCTAAGCTTCCCAGTGAACTTTTTATGTTGCTCTTGAGTCTAACCCCTTAGATCCTCTTATCGAGACCTCTTATTGTACCACTGAGAAATGCTTTTTTCATGTGCATTACTTATACTTTTTGAAGTATTTGAATATCTCTTATTGTACCCTCATCTTTCATCTCCACTAGGGCAGGGCTTCCCAAACTGTGGGTAGAGACCCCAAATGAGGTCACAAAACCTCCATCTGGGGTCACAAGTACCTCAAATAGCAGCACTCTTCAGGCGCTAGCAGCAGTAGTAATGAAAGTCAACATGGAGCCCGTGAGCCAGCAGTGGTTTTGCCCTTGCATGGGTTTCTGTGGTTAAAGGAAGCCCTGCCCAAAGAAGAATCAGGGCCGCTGCAGGGCCTGTGAGCTTATACTGGCTTACAAGCCCCATGCTGACTTTCATTACAAATACTGCTGCCACTTGCAGATCTCCATTGGTCCTTGGACCTGCCAATGGAGATTTTCTCTATTCCTCTCTCCTCATCTACCACTGAACCCAAGAGAAAAATATTGCCACTGTAATCAGCCTGCCTTCCCTTCCCACCAGTTGTCATCCACATTAGGCAAAACCCAAAGGAAAATGTTGCTGCTGACCTTGGCTGGGGGGATATTTGGAGGAGGTGCTTTTTGAAATGAGGGAATCAGAAATTGGAGGAGATTGAGGGTTGGATCAGCTGGGGAGGGACTGGCTATGGGGGGGTGAGGAAGGAGGAAATAAGGTTGACTGAAGTATGTAAGAAGAGCTGGAAGATGAGAAGGGAATAGCTGATGGGATGTAAGAGAGTAGTTGGAAGGGAGGAGCTGAGGTGAGAGGAGAGGAATCAGAGGATCAGTTGGGGGCTATACAAATAGCTTGGAGGTAGGGTTCATAAACCAAAACAAAGATGGGTAAAATAGTTTTGAATGTCCACACAAAGTCTTATTTCAATTATTATTGCAATCATTTAGTGATCATTCTGTGATGTGTCATAAGACAAACAGACTCAAATGTAAGTGAACGGTCCCCCGACACAGACCATGTTTCATGAAAAACTGCTTCAGGAGGAACCTTTGATATTTCAAATGTTTACAGGGATAAGGAAAATTAACACCTTTAATTAAACTTCTGTTAGCTTTACAATGTAAAAGAGTGACTTGATGTGTTAATTTCCGTTATCCCTGTAAATGTTTTGGAATATTGATTAAAGATCCCTCCCGACACAGTTTTTCATGAAAATGGACCATGTTGGGAGACCATTCACTTGCATTTGAGTCTGTTTGTCTTTTGACACATCACAGAACGATCACTAAATGACTGCAATAATAATTGAAATAAGACTTTTTGTGGACATTTGAAGCTATTTTACCCATCCTTGTTTAGTTTATGGATAATATTTGATGGTTGGGTCTATCACCATTTTTTTTTTTGGAGGTAGGGTTGCCAACTTGCTACAGGTTTTCAGGACAGGTTGATCCAATCCTGGTTTTACCCCGTTGCATGCAGAGACTTGTAATCTTATTTTTCTAAGGAACTGAAATTGAGCAGACAGAACTACAGGTCCCTGCATGCAACGGGGTAAAACCAGGACTGGATCAACCTATCCTGAAAATCTGGAGCCAGTTGGTAATCCTACTTGGAGGTGAGAGAGAGATCAGCTTGGGGGTTGCAAAAGGGGCTGGATATGAGAAAGGAGGTGAGAGGAGCTGGGAGATATGAGGGAATCAGCTGCAAGGGAGAAGATTGATATCCTCTGGAGAGGATACATGTTGAGAAAGAGATCAGCTGGAGTATGGAGAGGGTAAAAGTGAGAGTGGAGTGTTTGGTGTTTGGGGAATCATTTTTGCTAATTTATTTTGATCATCCTCTGGGGTCAATATGAATTTTCAAGTACTGAAATGGGGTTACATTGGCTAAATGTTTGGAGGAAGTCCTGCTCTATGAGATTCATATTTTGGTCCTGTCTCATGGCATAAGGCGAAGGGAGCAGGATATGTGCCACTTTGGACTGTATTGCCTCTACTCTTTCTATAACTTTTTGAATTACAAATCATGCCTTGTTGCTTTGTTTTGCCACCTTGAGATCATCGGATATGTCTCTACTCTCTACCCTGTTTCATACACATTAGTCTCTCAACGCCCTTTGTGCATGTCTCTGTTGTATTTCTACATCCCAAGGGTATTAACTGTATACTTTCTGTTCTAAAACTTTGTTGCCAAACTCTTGATCGTGCCTCTTTTTTTTTTTTATACCATCTGTTGTTTCTATCCTGTTGCAGAGCTTAGCATCCTTGCAAAAAAAACGCAAACCTTTCCCACCAACTCGTCTGCTCTATCACTAGTAAATAGAGAGGGGAAGCTAGTAAAGCCATTTCTATGGGTAAAACACTACTTTTACATTTGGAAACAGGCCCTTTGAAAATTGCTCACCCTCTAGGCGTGTAAAATTAAATTTGCAGTGCCACCATGTGTGCAATTTTATCCATGCTGAAAGGTAGGGGTTGGAGAGGGACTTGCAATTACGTGCATACTTTAAAATTTTCAAAACTATGTCATAGCCTTTACTAGGAAAAAGAATGCACATAAAAAGCAGATGCAAATTAAGCAGTTTTCAACGGGAAAAGTTTGTTTTCCCTTTGAAATCCGATGCAAAGTCAACAGGTAAAACATACCTGCCCACTTGGCACTTCGGTGGGCAGTTTTAAAATGTCCCTTCTCCTGAACTGAACTGGCCTGAGAACTGATCCTGCAAGCCCACCCCATTAATAACCCCTCTGTCCTTTTGTAAACCCCATGTATCACTCTGTCAGGGCTCCATAGGTACAGGAAAGGTGACAAAGGCCAGCCCTCCCTTCAGAATTTGCCTCGCCTTGCAGAATGGCCATGGAAGACCAGGGCCCAGCCCGGCTGTGGAGGGAACAGCTTGCTGGCAGCATCATCATAAATCTCCTCGCATTAATCGGGCGTCAGGAAGAGGAGAAGAGCAGCAGCATCGCACTGAGCTGTGTCCTTCTCCTCTGCCACCCGGTCCCCAGACTGTGTAGCTGTCTGTCCTGCAGGGTTGAAAGCTGTGGCTGGACCCTGGACGGAAGCTTAGAAGGACGTGGCGCAATGCAATGCCACTATTCTCCTCCTCATCCTGCCACCCATTTAGCGTGGGGGTGGAGAAAGATCAGAAAGACAATGGGGGGAGGAATTTGAATAATTAGAGGGGCTTGAGGAGAGCTAAATAAGTGGAGGGCCGAATAATAGATGGGTTTGGGACAGGTTTTTTAATAAAAGGGCTTTGGGGCCTTTAAATAGAGGGGGTGGGTTATAAAAGAGCTTGAGTGTGGATGGATGAGTGTGTGTGAGTGTACGCGTGCCTAAGACTGGAGCAGGATGGGTGAGGAACAGGGCAGGGTTGGGAAGGGGAAGAAGAGAGAGGGGGTACAATCAGGGGTGGAGACAGGGAGCAGGACTGAAATCGAGTGAAGGAATGTTCAAAGGCTTTCAAATCAATATTAAAAATCTATTTATTCAAACAAGCCTTTGATTGATTACTTTAAACAGGGATTTAAATTAAGGTTTATCTGTTCAAGGATTATGGATTTTGTCCTGTATCGTGATCTGATTTTGTTGTTTTCTTATGTATGTTACTTTGTAAATTGCTTAGGTATTTGTAAGCGATTAATAAATATAATACAACCGAAAGAGGGAGAATGAGTGGGATTGTGAGGGGGAGCAGGGATGGAGCCAGGGGAAGGACATCCTCCTCTCCCTTTTTTGGATCCCAGAACAACTTTCTCCCTCTTCAAGATCCTAGAATTTCCTTCTCATCCCACCTCCTCTAAAAACCCAGAACTAGCACCTGCTTCCCCCCATCATCCCTCTTCTCACCTCCATCTTCAGTCTTCCCTCTCTTCTCCCAGTCTCTGAGATCACCTCTTCCTTTCTTCACCCCCCCCCCCCCCCATATCGATACTTGAAATTTCCCATGCAGAAAATGATCTAAATGACCACATTATTCAGACACAAAGCAAGGGTGGAAAACCACTTTTTATTTTTATTATTCAAAATAAATTTGCATTACTTAATATGCCAAACAATTTTAATATATGCATATGTGCTAAAGAATTGTTGCTGAATTTTGAAACAATCTGCCACAGATTGTTTCAAAATTCAGATTCTGCTACCTCCTGTTGCAGAATCTTGAAAAACTTGCCACTGGAAACTGAGGGCTCTGGTATCTGTGCTATTTATCACTCAACCGGTTCTTAACTCAGTCAACCCGCCTTGGAACCTACCCCCTCGGCTACTCTGTTTAATTATGAGCTTCTGTGTGTGACTGGATCCAAAGCTCTCCTGAAATTCAATGTGTACCCAAGCCCCTGCTCTAATTCTTGGGTCACCCAGTAAGAGCAACTGATCAGATTCTTTGACGTGATCTTCAGATGGTCAAATGCCACCTTGGATCCTGTAACCCATGGGACTGAAGAAACTCCACTGTCTTTTCCTTTGGAGGAACTTACTCATCATTATGGTCAGTCTAACGGTTCTCGTGATTTACACTTTTATGAAGATGCACAATGGCTGCCCATCTCCAGTCGTCTGGAACCTCACCCGCCTTCCAAAGAGTGATCAAACATCAGTGGCTGCCAGCATAAGTTAGATACGTAACATATTTTAACCCACTCTTGGATATATATCTAAATTTCTTGCACATCTAATGTTAAACAGACATCTAAATGAGCAGGTTGGAGGCGTGCTTTTCATTAGACACCTGAATGTGCTGTCATCTTTGTGTCTAATCCTTGAACCTTGTATTAAAAGCACCTAAGTGGGAAGGTACTTTAAGAGGTTCTCTTTTTTTTAATTGTCTATGACAGTTTACTCCCACTTTACATTTTTAAAGATATATTCAAGTGTCTCAAGTGTTTTATGAATTCCAACATAACTCCTGCTATGACCACTTGATATTGTACATATTTTGAATAATGTACTTTTCATTACAGAACATTCAGGTATTTTGATTTGAGCTCTAATTAGTTTCTAGTGCTGCATCAGTCATTTCACTTGCTCACTGAAGGGGCAGATCTTTTGCTCCAAGTTAGACCTTTTTTTTTGCAATGAAAACCAAATGGTTTTAAAACCTAACAGCCATCTTCAAGCTATATTATTTTTGTTTTTTGAGTTGTTTAGTGTTCATAATCATATACTATTTTGTAGGATTATTTTATATAAGAAATAATTGTTTTCTGTGATGGTCATATTTTAAGCATAATATCCAAATTTTAATTATGCAGCATTGATCCCTTCTTGTAGGTTGAGGTACACATTTATGCTTTCCAAAGTGATTAGATAATTTATAATTTTCCTTATTAAAGGTATTTTATCTTTGGTCTCTCTATATATACATATAAACGTTATTCCATTCATTTTAGGAGTACCATTTTAGGATTATTATGAAATATGCTATATTTGTAATATTTAATGTTAATATCAAATGGTGGAGGTTTAATCTTAGGGTTTTTTTTCTTTTTCTGCAGACTTTAGATTAGAGCAAATCTGGCTCTGTTAAAAGTGCTTAACAGTATTTTTTGAGGCTCTGCTTAGCAAACAAGGTAGACTGCAAATTATTGGGAAATGCATGTTTAAAGGTAAACAGGATGCCAAATCAAGTACTTAGGTGCCGATGTACTAGTGTGCCAGCAGTGCCTATTAGTGTATGCAAGCATGATTTTTATCATGCGTATGAACAGCCAGTGTTAATGACATGCAAATGAGGCAAGCATTCTAAACATGATCCATATTAAATCATGATTGAAAAAAAATTGTTTCCAGAATAAGGCACCAGGTGTTCTGGTTTTCTGGTTCAAATGATATATGCATAGACCGATTGTACACATTTTTCTGTACATTATGCATAGAAATAAAGATCTGCAAACAAGTTGCCGGTGGGTTTTTTTGTATTGGATTAGCCTAATGCTAATGCAAAATTTTTACTGTCTTCATCGAGCAAATGCCAAAAAAAAAAAAAAGTTATAATTTAGTCCAATAAAAAAGGTAACATGAGCAACCTTGTTTGCTCCTCTTCTTTCTATGTACTAAAGCATAAAGAGACAAATGTGGCAACTACTTTAATGTGCATTATTTAGAATACAAATAGGTTGTTTTCTATTCTTATACCAACACTAAAAAGGATATCATTTTTGTTCACTGTTCCTTATTTCTTTTTCTTCCATTGAAACAATATTTAGTTTGGCTAGGAATAGAGGTGGTGGTACAGCATATGACTGTCTGTCTAACCCCTTTCTCAGCCTTTGCTCCAAGGTTTAGTCAATGAGAAAGATAAGAACAGAATTCATTTTTAATCAAAGGGAACAGTATTGGACCTCACAAGTTCCCCTCTCTCTCTCTCTCTTTCTCTCTCTCACACACACACACTGCTCTATTCCAAATTGCACCCTAGATATGATGGTGCTATCAGCAACTGGCCCTTCATCTCTTATCTCCTTACCCCTCCCCCTGCATAATGCCATTACACTGATTAACTCTGTAGGTTTTCTCCTTTGATGAATACAATTGCAGGTTTAATAATAGCTTTAATTGGACCAGCACAAGAACTTGCCAATGATAATGTGCCTGAGCTTTCAAGACCATCTACCTTTCTTCTTCAGATGTGATTCTGTTTCATTTGCAGATCTGTAATTTGTCCATGTTAGCTACTAGTCCTATTTTTTAAGGGGGCGAAAACTTCAGTGTTTGTAGATCTGGCCCTCAGCTTGTTTTAGTGTAGTTCATTGTCCTTCCTGATTCAACTTTTGACATAGTCCTTGAATTTAAAATCTCAGAGAGACAATTACAAACAGGAACGTTTACATTGATTCTTTTTTGTCTTTTCACATCTTCCAGCTTTATTGCAACTCAGTTTGATGACATTGTATTTAATAAAGGGGCTCTAACATTTGTCCCCAAGGCAGGTGAAATGCTTGCAGCCTGCCAGACAAGCAGCTGGGTCTGTCTAACAGGCAACATGTTCCTCATTTCATCCAGCTTGGGGCAGCAGGTTGTGGTGAGTGGAGCGCCATCTGAAAAAGGTCTTGGGGATCTAGGAGGGCGTATTGGTATTTGTAGCTGTTTTGGATTATTACATAGCTTTATGGTTAGACATGGGAATGGTGTGTGTGTGTTAACTGAGTAGGGATTACTGCATATTTATCTACTCAGGAGCTTGGAATATAAAGGTCATAGAAACTTTCTTAGCTAAAGAGTGATATCCTATAGGCCATCAATTCTAGGACTAGCAGATGGAATGTATATCCTTGGCAGTGTGGCCAGGAATAACCAGGCAGACTAGATGATACAATTGGTCATTTTTAAGCCATCATCTACTGCATTAGCTCTTATTTTTAAATACAAATCAGTCATTAGCCCAGGGTTTTCCAAACTGGGTTTTGACCCCAAATGGGATCACAAAACCTTCAGCCTGGGGGTCACAAGTACCTCAAACATCAGCACTCTTCAGGTGCCAGCAGCATGAATAGTAGATGTCAGTGTGGGTCTTTTGAACCAGCAAGTGCTCACAGGTACTGCCCTTGCACTATTTCTTTCTTTTTTTGTGGCTGAGTTTGCATGAGCCGCCTCTCTCATCTACCATTGAGCCTACCCAAGAGAAAAATGTTGCACCTGTTATCAGCCTGTCCTTTCTTCCCATCAGTTGTCATGCACTTTTGGCCTGGAGGCCCAAAGGAAAATGACACAGACCTTTTCTAGAGGGATGTTTGGAAGGAAAGGATCAGATGCGGGGGGGGGGGGGGGGGTTTGAGGGTCGCGTCGGATGGATAGTGAGAAAAGGTGAATGACAAAAGATCCACTGGGAGATTTAAGAAAGGAGCTGGGGGAGGCAAGGTTGGGTACGGAGAGGGAGGGCTTGGGGGATGAAAGTGAGGAGGGGGGGGGGATGACAGAGGATCAATTGGGAGGGTCATTAGAAGAGCCCGGGGAGAGAGGATCAGCTGGGATGCTCTGAAAAATGGCTGGAGGGGGTGAGAGAGGATGGGTTGGGGAGGTGAGTCGCTAGGGAACATGAAAGAGAAACAGCTGGAAGGGAAGAGATTGCGAGGGGGTCTGCTGGAGTAGGGGTGGAGGTTCAGAGAGAGAGGATTGACTGCAGAGTGAGGAGGTTGGGATACAAGATCACCTGGAGCATGGGAAGGGTGTGAGTGCAGTGCTTGATGGAGATGGATTGTACCCCAGCTAATTTGTTTTGACCATCCTCTGGGGTGAATTTTCAAATGCTAAAATGGGGTCACATTAGCAAAACGTTTGGGAAGCCCCGCATGAGTCACTTGCTCAGTCATGTTGAGTGCTTTTCTTCTGCAGACAGCTCGTAGGATTGCCCGTCTCTTAGAGTATTCTCTTAAATATCTATTTAGGACTGTGCTGCATCTTTAAGTAGCGGTGTTTTACACAGGTTGCTCTTTTCTCCGCAAATGTGCGTGTGTGTGTGTGTGTGTGTGTGTGTGTGTGTGGGGGGGGTGAACAACGCAGCCTACTTCAGTGATCTAGATGTATTACCCAGTATGCCCATGGGCAAATTAGATTGATTCTCGGTGCAGTATTCCACTGCACTTCACTGTGTGAGTGAAGTGCGTATGGATTGTGTAACTGCAATTTCATCCCAGCTGAGTTTATTTAGGGCACTGTCTTACCAGAGCCAGAAAGGATTAGTATGAAGAAAACGGGTCGCCTGGGACCAAATTATAACACACAGAAAAGAAAAAAAAAAAAAAAAGGTTTAAAAGAAAAAATTGCCAAAAGTCTTTGTTTTTGGATTTGTAGTTCGTTCTTTCACAATCTTTGGGAATCATTTCTCTTGTTTATTTTAAGCTTGAACTTCTTATCAAGCAGCCATATGTGAAAAAAATTGTGCTCTAATTAAAGACCATTGTTGAGCATAGCACTGCAGACACAGCTAATTAACCAGAGAGGCTTTTTTTTTTTTTCTTTTTTAAAGAAAGTTCACTAATCAGTGACAGATTTTAGGAAGATGAGCTCATCTCTTTGTGACTTGGGAAGAAGCCCTGTATATTTTTAATTTCTTAGCCACAGACAATGGAAAATAACTCACCGTAGTGAGGTGAACTGCTATAGCAACTTGTAGTAGCTCTGGAAGCCATGACTAGACTAAACTGTGTCCACGTGGTACGTGGCTCTTCCTTATTTCTTTAAAATGTAAAGCTGGGGGAGGGGTGAAGCAAAATAGTATGACTGCAAAGTAATCTCTGGCTAACAGACTTGGCTAAAGAAAGCCATGTTGCCAGTTATACAATAGGTGGCAATCATGTGATGTAGACGGTGGTGATTGAAGCTGCCTTACATGATATGTTGGTTTAGGTTTTCGCATTCCTTAAAAATACAGCTGTAATCCTGCCTTTGTCTGGGGATTGAGCATGCAAGACTACTTGAGAGAGAAAATTAATTCTCCATTGACATTCTGGATGTTGGTGATTAATTTACCCTGACACTGGAGCTATTGGTTATGATTGCGACAAGCAGGTTTGATCCAAATACACATTACAGGAACCAAATTGAATAGACTTGCAGCTCTGATATTCTACCTGGCGGACAGCAGGATCTCTCCAGTGTTGCCCTTCTACAACAGCCGCGGATTAGTATGTAACAAGTCCATGGGAATGGGGGAGCAGGGAACGGATTAATGGAGTGTGACAGAATTGTACCTAGGGGGGGTATGTACATAGTGCTTGTTCTGGGATGATCTAGAAGACAAGCAAATTGTTGGCTGCCGCTGATGTTTGTACATGAATGTTTTCATGTAAATTGGGCAAGAGTCAAGAGGAATGCAACTTTATGTCTTAAGGCTGTCACAGTCAGTTTTGTCATTGCAATGTTCATTTGCAGCATTCAGTATTTCAGTAGTCCTCTAGGTAAAGTTCATAGTGGCATTAGACGGTGAATAGTTTTGTAACCCCGTCCCCGGGTGCTGGCTGCACACCGATGGGGCCATAACAGAATGTGCTGTCTCTCTTGGGGCTGGATCACATGGCCAGCTCTTTTGCACAAGTCTCTATCATGCCGCGACCTGGGTTGGGGGGGAAAGGGATTTTCTTTTAAGGCCTGGAGTGATAGGGGTGCCTATGAACCTTTTCTTTCTCCAGGGGAGAGGTGCTGTGTTTCTTCACTTACTGTGGGTGCTCTAACTGCCAATAAAAGGCCGGATGCTGTGGTTTAGTGTCCAAAATGAAAATCTTTACTACTGCTAAATCAGGTGAAACGATGGCACAGTTTAAAAAAAAAAAAGTATAGAGAAGAACCATAGTTAATCTCCGGTGACAGCATATTCCGTCAATCTGTGCAAGGGGCTGGGGGGACACGCACTTCCCAGGGCTTGGATTTAGTGAGGCCCCAGGTGGGCAGGGGATCCTTGTTTGGGCAGTAACATTCCTCCAACATTGGTGTGAAAAAAAAAAAGGGTGCAACACAGTGTTTGCACAGAGAACCCCAAATCCTCTCTCCCCAGGGCTCGAAGACTCCGAATAGGGGTCCTCGATAAATGTCCCCAGGATTTTACTCAGTCAGTTGTCTCTCTCACTTTTTCACGCTCCTTCTCCGTTCTTGAATCCCAAGTTGAAAGGGATCCCCTCAGGAACACGCAGCTCATGATTTCCTCCACATGAGGGAAGGGGGGCAACAAACTCTTCTTCCTGGTTCTACTAACAAAATTCCTTTTCCCCCGAACTGAACCAGAAATTCCCTCCATCAGGTCACCACGGTTCCTCTGGTCCTTAAAAATGGTTACAGAGGGGCCCCAGGGAAAAGGTTCCCCATGGTCTTCCACCCAGGTGACACCCAGGAGAACCACAAGACTTCCAGATAAGCAAAACTGTCCAAAATCCCAAAAACGAAACCTGGAAGCCACTCCCCAATCTTGTTCAAACTCTGCCTGATTGCTCCAAGTAGGCCCAAACTTGAACAGAAGAAAAAAATCTCAGCTCCTCCAACCTCAAAACTCAGGCTGCACTGCCCCACTCTCTTAAGGAGAGAGCTGCTTATAATACCTCTCAAAGGGGTCGGCCACCCTGGGGCCCTCAATGGGAGGAGCTGTACAGAATGGTGGCTCCCCACTATCCTAACTTGTACTGCATTAGCTAACAAGGAGTTCACTAGGGCCATAATGGCAAATGAGCCTGGAGGGGCCACTGCATTTTTATGATTTTTTTTATTGTTATGTTTTAATCATGCTAAACTAAATCCTAGGGCCAGTGTCAGTTATTACGCACCCTAAAAGGTACTTCATTCTTTTTCATTCTCCATTCCCCCCCCCCCCCCCCCCCCCCCCCCCCCCCGATTCAGTTAACATGCATATCTGAGATTCCCAGCCTCCGTTAAGCTTTCCACCCAGCCCATCTCATGAACAAACTAGCCAAGGCACTCATAACTGAGTTTTACAAGGCCACACTTTACTGACATCTATCAAATTCTACCCGAGCCTGAACACCACATAACAACAAAGAATGTCTCTAACATTGAAATCCAAGAGCAGGGATTACTGCCCTCCCACCTCCTTTTAGCAGCCTAGTTTTGGGGCTACCCTCGCCACAACCCCGACAAGACCGCCAACAAGCAACCCTAGCTTCCAGAGCGGCACTGGCAGACATCCATCACGTCAAGTCACCCTTGCCACATCCCAGCAGAGGAGGATCTGCAGCTCGGCCAGTGAACTGACCATGCCGCTGCTGCCATGGGTCAATCCATGCCTTCCACCACCAGTGCATTAACAAACTCAATAACTCCACTCTTATATCAACAGGTTGTACAGTGTGTCACATAGGGCTCAGTTTAGCAGAACTGTGACAAAAAGGCTAGCAGAAGTGCAATAATAAAACGGAGGCAGGGAGGGAAAGAGAAACCACCAAGAAAATTAGCAGGAGCAAAAGAGGAAGAGGACCCTGCACCTAAATAAATAGCCCTCTTGCCTCCTCCTACCCTTTCCGGTCCATAAACAGCCCAGTAACTTGGGGTCAAATCGAATTGGCTACGTGGCAGCGGCTGCTGTCGCATATGGCAGTCAGGGATGCCTCTCCCCTTCCCGAATTAAAATGGGCTTTGGACCTGTGCCAAATGCACATTTTACTCTTAAAGGTGCTGTATTTTTTTAGCTCTCCATGCATTTGCATTTTATTAGAGGGGTTAAAACATTAATCTGGGTGTTAAAAATGTGTGCTAAAATCCAGTGCAGTTTCTTAATGCCCAGATTACTGCATCGGCCTGAAAAATGTGCTGATGCTTTCCCTTTGAGAACTGGTGCAAAAACATATACTTTGCACCAAAATGTAAATTTCTGAAACGTTTAATTGTTAAACTTGAATGCATGTATGTACGTATAAAAATACAGTTTTATGAAAATGTTTTGGCATTCCCTAGTCAAATTCTATATTTCAGTTTAAAGAGAGAATTTTCAAAGGGGTTTCACACATAAAAATAGCATCTATGCATGTAAGTGGTATGTGCTCGTGGATATTATGCTACTCTGTAAACATCAAGAATACGCAGGCATTTTCCATTTGCACGTACATTTTACTGGAGGAGAAAAGGGCTCTGGGGCGGGGTTCAGAAGTGCGTGCGGTAGTTACTGTTTTGCAAGAGATGTACGTGTATACACGACCAAACGTATCCATATACTTTTGTAACTGCTAATTGACCGACAGAAGTGAAATAAGACTTGTCTGTTAGCTGTTGTTCTTGGGTGAGAGGTCTTGGTGATCTGATTTGGTTCAGGGTGAAGTGCTAAAGGGTCGAGGTGAACTGGCGGAGATATCAGTGAACTTGTGATTTCAAGTAGGCATGCAAGTATTTTCAAAATGATGTTTATTTAGTTTAGATTGTTTATATTCCGCTTTTTGCACTTTTTTCAGCGCTTCAAAGTGGATTACATTCAGGTACTGTAGGTATACGTGCATACTATAAATTGGGGTTAATAGGCGTACGTTATAAATTTTTATGGACTTAGAACACAGGAATGTATATTTATAAAATAGAGAACACATGCATTGGAAATATTTACTCATATTGAAACTTAACGCACGTACTTTTGGAGCAGAACTACATAGTATTCTTCTTGGCAGAGAAAAGGAGTGGCCTAGAGCTGTGTTCCCCAACCAGTGTGCCATGTCACGGAAATGTCACTACTGCCTGAGGCTCAGATCCAGGTAAGCACCTGGGCTCTGCTCTCAGCACCTTGCCACAACAAGAGATACCAGTGGTGGCTCTTAAATGTGTAAGACCTCCTTTCTGAGAACATGTGTAAGCATGCATGTGCCATCTTCCTAGCTACAGCATGAGCCCTGGCGCAGAATACTTAATGGGCGACATGAATGCGCAGATAGCTGGGCCATGCATTGTGCAGTGTGCACACTGCATATAGCACGCCTTATCATTCCTTTCCTGAGCCCTCTGCGGTGAGTCTTTCCAGACTCTGCCTTCTCCCCAGGCTGAGTGAGATGGGCATACCTGGGAATGTTTGATTTGCTGTCACTCTGAGATTGTTGTGTGTGTGTGTGTGTGTGTGTGTATGTATGGGTAGGGGGTGGTAACAGCATGTGCATAAATTCTCTCTCACATGAGCACACTCACATATTCACTCACACGTACATTCTCATTCTTACATACTCCTCTCTCTCTCATCTACACACATGCACTTTCTCACATATACACACACTTCTCTTCCTCTATCATACACATACATCTACTCTCACACACACACACACACACACACACACACACACACACATACACACACACACTCATTCCTTTCCCTTTTCCACACACATGCACACTCATTCCTCTCCCTTTTTCACATACACTCATTTTTCTCTCTTCCACATACATATGTACATACTCACACACACATGCACTCACTTCTCTCCTTCCACTCACATACATGCACTCACTTCTCTCCTTCTTCTACACACATCTCACTTCTCTCCTTCTTCCACACACATATGCACACTAACTTCTTGCCCTCTTCCACACACACACACACATGTGTACTCCCAATCTCTCTTCTCACCTTGATCCGCATTTCCCCAGGCCCGTGGGACAAGCATTCTACTTCCTCCTCCTTCTGCAGCTTTGGGCCTGCTCTGCTCTTGTTTCATTTTCCGTGCACGGCCTGAAGCTGCTGTTCTTCCTGCTTATATAGTTCCTTATTCCCCTTGGGGAAGGGGATATGCTCCTGCTTGTTTCACTCCCATTGCATGGCCCGGTGCTGCTTCTTGTTCTCCTATAGCATGGCTGCTGCTGCTCCTCCTCTTTCAGACCCTTACTACTCCTGCCATTTTTAATTCTGGTCTTCTGGAGCAGAGCACACAGAGTTTTTGGGTGTTGGCCAGGAGACCCGGGAATTCATTCAGAATTCTGGAATCTTCTGGCCAAACCCAGAGAGTTCCCAGGTATGGAGATGGGGAGAGCATGCACTAAGCATGCAACTTACTATGAGTATTGGAAACAGCAAGAGGAGCTCTGGCAACCACATGCAGCAATCAAGGTAAGTAACTGAGCTAGCTGCCCACACTACATTGACTCTCCCTTCTCTTGTGCTTGTATATAGAGGGAGCTGGTCCATTGTGATGAATTCATAAGTGTCTCTGCTCCCTCCCTAACTTTGTTTTAAAATTTGGAAGAGAGCCTGTTGGGGCTTTCAGTACTTCCCTATCTCTTTTGTTTGCTTATATCAATTCTCTCCATGTCCACACTGCTCCATGGAAGTTGGTATGCCACACAATTTTGTTAACATTAGGGATGTGAATCGGGTGCCCAATCGTTTCCACTTTTGGGTTCGTCTGGCCGCGGGGAAATCTCGTTCTCCCATGGATCCCCATTTTTCTTTTAGTGAAAAATCATTTTTCGGGTTAGTGCTCGCTAAAGGGAGTAGTGCGAGCTAACAAAAACAGCAAAAAGTAAAAAACATAACAAAAAAAAACTTTTTTTGTTAGCACAAACTAACATGAGTTAGCGCGCACTAACCCGAAAAACGATTTTTACGAAAATTTGGGGGGAAAAGTGATCTTTTCTTTTTTTACCCGATATATTAACAAATTTAGAAATATCGTACGATATTTCAATTCATTAGAAAAATGATTCACATCCCTAGTTAACATAGATGTGCCTCAGGTTCAAAAAGCTTAGGAAGTTTTAGCCTCATAATGGGCTAGGAGCTTGGGAAACCAGAGTTCAAAATCCCATTTCTGACCCTCCTTGTTATATTGGGTAAGTTGCACTATCTTCCATTGCCTCAGGTACCCACTTATGAGTAAATGTTTAAAGGAGTTTTACATATAAAAATATTGGGGCGGATTTTCAGACTCCGCGAATAGGCCTACTTTTGTTTGCGCTCCAGGCGCAAACAAAAGTACGCTGGATTTTAGTAGATACGCGCAGAGCCGCGCGTATCTGCTAAAAACCTGGATTGGCGGGCGCAAGGCTATCAATTTTGTATAGCCGGCGAGCGCCGAGCCGCGCAGCCTACCCCCGTTCCCTCCAAGGCCGCTCCGAAATCGGAGCGGCCTTGGAGGGAATCCTCTAACGCCCTCCCCTCACCTTCCCCTCCCTTCCTCTACCTAACCCACCCGCCCGGCCCTGTCTACACCCCCCCCTTACCTTTCTCCGGGGATTTATTTATTTTTATTTATTTAAAAGTATTTATATACCGCTTTTCAAAACAGGGTATCTTGTCAAAACGGTTTACAATAAAATAAAAGTAAAAATAAATAGATGAAAGAAACTAAAAAAAAAAAAAATACTATAAAAATACATAAAACTGATATATACCTTATAGGTAAAAAATAAAAATATTTAACAAAAATGACTATTAATGGAGCTGGGCCTGAATTCAAGTTAAAATCAAGAGGGTAGCGGTTTGGGGGAGGGGGGGATATGAAGTAAAGGAAAAAATAAAAAATAAAGATATGGGAATTGAGCGATTACTAAGTTGTGGAGTGATGTTGAGTTGTTTGTGGAGAAGTATTGAATGCCAATTGGAAAAAATGTGTTTTTAATGATTTTTTGAATTGTTGGGGGTTGGATATTAGACGAAGAGGGTTGGGTAGTGAGTTCCAGAGAAGAGGGCCTGCCACTGAGAAGGCCCTTTTCCTGGTGATGTCTAGTCTAGCCTGTCGGGGGGAAGGAGTGTCAAGTAGATTTTGGGTGAGTGATCTTAGATGTCTTACTGGTTTATAGATACGGAGTAATGAGCAAAGCCAAGTAGAAGATGGGTTATTTATTAGACCGTGAATGATAGTAAGGATTTTATATTTTATTCTGTACTTTATGGGTAACCAATGAAGAGATTGAAGGATAGGTGTAATATGATTTCGAATAGAAATACCTGATAAAATGCGAGCTGCACTGTTTTGAATAATTTGTAAGGGATGAATTATAGAGTCGGGGAGTCCTATATAGAGAGCGTTGCAGTAATCTAAGCCAGAAAAAATTAAAGATTGGAGAATAGTTCGGAAATCTTGGTGAAAAAGAAGAGGACGGAGACGTTTAAGGAGCTGTAACTTATAAAAGGATTTTTTTGTTATAGAAGAGATGTGTTGTTTCATTGATAGATCTGAATTTATGATGACACCTAGATTTGTAGCGAATTGTGTAATGGGAATAGGTGATCCGTTTATAGACCAGTATGAGGGTGGGCCTATAGAAGTGTCTGAAATGGATGTTAGATGAACAATTTCAGTCTTGGATGGGTTCAATTTTAGACGGTTGTGAGAAAGCCAGGAGTTGATGGTAGACAAGTAAAGAGAGACCATAGATAATGTATTAGACCAGGATGTTTTGTAGGGTACTAGGAACTGAATGTCGTCTGCATAGATTTTGAATTGTAGGTTGAGTGATGAGAGAATGTGACAGAGGGGCAGGAGGTATATATTAAATAATATAGGAGACAGTGAAGAACCTTGCGGAACACCTGATGGAATTGTATAAGATTCGGAGGAATGATGATTAAAGTTAACTTGTTGGGGACGGTTTGTAAGAAAGGAAGTGAACCAGTTTAAGACTGTACCTGTGATGCCAATGGATTTGAGACCGGAAATAAGTATGTGATGATCTACAGTGTCAAAGGCTGCAGAGATATCTAAGAAAACGATGATATAATCGGTGTAAGAGTCAAAAGCACGGAATAGAGTGTCAAAAGATGCTAAAAGAAGAGTTTCTGTAGAATGTCCTTTTCTAAAGCCGTGTTGGTTGATGTGGAGAATATTATTATCTGAAAGAAATTCGGTTAGTTGGCGAAGAACTGCAGATTCAATTACTTTGGCTAAAGAGGTGAGTGTAGCAATAGGTCTATAGTTGTTAAGATCTGTTACATCTTTTGTTTTCGATTTCAAGATAGGTAAAATAGAAGTCTTTTTTAACTTATTTGGAAAATGGCCTGTTTCTAGGGATTGGTTAACTAAAGAACAGAGAAAAGTACTGGCATGTGGGCCAAGAGCTTTAAAGAAGGCGCCTGAACATGGATTTTCAGGAGAGTTAGATGGTTTCTGCTTGTTAATTATGGTAAGTAGGGTATCTTCAGATATGGGAAGAAATTCAGACCACTGTTCAGTGATGTCTTTGATGGCCATTGAGGGGTAAGGTAGTTGAGAGAGTTCTTTGGAAATGTTTGTTACTTTAGTTTTAAAGTGGGTAGCAATTTTATTGCAGAAAGTATCGTCAAATTCTGTGAAGTTGTTACTTTGAGAAGTAGTTAACTGTTTTACGATGTTAAATAGCATATTAGGATTTCCATTAGCTTTGGAGATTTTGTGTGCATAATAATGTTTCTTAGCTTTATCTATTTCTTTATTATAACGACGGAGTGTGGAATAATAGGCATTTTTTGTTTCAGAGGTTTGATTGCATCGCCATTTACGTTCAAGTTTTCTTAGAAGTGTTTTGAAGGTTTGTAGGGATTTTGTATACCAGGGGGAGGATGCTTTCTTTTTGTTAATGTTAGGAAAAATTTGTTTGAAGGGGGCAATGGTATCTAAAGTAGATGAGATAATATGGTTCCATTTTTCTACTGAATCTTCTATGGTGTCTGAGATGGTGTGAGGTAGGGTGGGCGATATGGCTTCTATGAAAGAGTCTGTACTAATGATTTACGCCTCCCGGAGGGAGAAGTAAATCCCCGCGCGCGAGCGGGCCTCCTGCGCGCCGGGCCGTGACCTGGGGGCGGGTACGGAGGGCGCGGCCACGCCCCCAGACCCCCCGGGCCGTAGCCACGCCCCCGTACCCGCCCCCAAAACGCTGCCGACACGCCCCCGAAACGCCACGACGACCGGGCCCGCCCCCCGACATGCCCCCGACACACCCCCCTCGGAGAACCCCGGGACTTACGCGAGTCCCGGGGCTCTGCGCGCGCCGGTAGGCCTTTGTAAAATAGGCTCACCGGCGCGCAGGGCCTTGCTCGCCTAAATCCGCCCGGTTTTGGGCGGATTTAGGCGAGCAGGGCTCTGAAAATCCGCCCCATTATATTTGCACACTTGCAATTTTATAAATAGCAAATGTACATACATAGTTTCGGGTGACATTTTTCTGGAGCAAGAAAGGGGTAAGATCAAGAAGGATATGTGGTAATTACTATTTTATGAGATCTCTGTCAGGCCGATACAGTACAGTGTGCTCCGTCGGAGCGCACTGTTAGCCTGCTCTTGGACGCGCGTTTTCCCTTACCCCTTATTCAGTAAGCGGAGGAAAACGTGTGTCCAACCCGCGGCACCTGATAGTGCCCTCAACATGTAAATGCATGTTGATGGCCCTATTAGGTATACGCGCGGGATACAGAAAGTAAAATGTGCAGCCAAGCCGCACATTTTACTTTCAGAAATTAGCGCCGACCCAAAGGTAGGCGCTAATTTCTTCCGGCACCGGGAAAGTGCACAGAAAAGCAGTAAAAACTGCTTTTCTGTGCACCCTCCGACTTAATATCATGGCGATATTAAGTCGGAGGTCCCGAAGAGTAAAAAAAGTTAAAAAAAAAAAATTGAATTCGGCCCGATGCTGTCGGGCCAAAAACCGGACGCTCAATTTTGCCGGCGTCCGGTTTCCGAGCCCGTGGCTGTCAGCAGGCTCGAGAACCCACACCGGCAAAATTGAGCGTCGGCTGTCAAACCCGCTGACAGCCGCCGCTCCGGGCTAAAAGGAGGCGCTAGGGATGCGCTGGTGTCCCTAGCACCTCCTTTTGCCCGTTTTTTCCGCCGGGCCTTATTTAAATACAGAATCGCGTGCACCGGCGAGTGGCCGGAGTGCGCGCTGAGCGCCCGCTCTCCCGCAGACTTTACTGTATCAGCCTGTTAGTAAGTGAAAGTTGGGGTGGGAGGTTTGGGTGATTTGGGGTAGTTCAGGGTGAAGTGCTTGAGGATCTAGGTGAACTGGAGTAAACAGGTAGAGGCAGTGGCAAACTGGTGATTTCATTTACACTGGAAGGTATATTTTATTTATTTATTTTTGGCACTTGAAAGCGGATTACATTCAGGTGCTGTAGGTATTTCCCTATTCCCATAGGGCTTACAGTCTAATTTTGTACCTGAGGCAACAGAGGGCAAAGTGACTTGTCCAAGCTCACAAGGAGAGACAGCGGGATTTGAACCCTGGGTTGTAGCTGGCTGCTCTAACCACTAGGCTACTCCTCACTCCATACATTACAAAATATCTTCCATATATAAATCAGAGTTGTTACACTCCCATGCTATATATCTTTTTTGCACCAAACACATACATGTGCATGCTTATAAAATATGTAGAGAAAGTGTTTTCTTGCATTGGAATTGTTTGCAAATACTGAAACATAGATGTGTACTTTCAGAGCTGAATTATGCTGAATTTTATAAACTGTACAGTAATCTGCTGCACGGTTTATAAAAATGTGGGGATGAATCTCCATGTGCAAATGCAGTACCGAGAATAGGTTTGAAATTTAGGATCCCTGGTTGTAAGCTCCTTGGGCCTGGGACTTATTGTATCTGAATTCAAAAAATGTTGTCAGCTGCTTTGAGCATTATGTGGAACAGCAAGCTAAAAATCCAAATTATCATCATCAGTACCCCTCAAACTAGGAAAGCAGAGCAAGCTGGAATATACAGAAACTATACATTAGTAAAATACCTTATGTTGGTCGCACACACAGAAAATAAACCCTCATCAAACACAGAAGAAGTGACCACAAATCATAGGGGCTACCTTTCCAAAAAAGATTGGGGGTGTTAAACTAGACACAAATGACCCCCTTTTTTGGATACATTGAAAGATTTTGCTCGGTGTTGGAATGCACAAGCACCCTCCGCAACCACAGAGCTGGCACACATACCACAAATAGAAATAAGCTGACAGAAATGGAGCTCTTCTCCACTGTAGCCTTGCCCTATCCCTCCAATTCCCACAGGATAGAAGGGAAGGAGGAAACAGGAAAGGACTTGCTGGCTTAGGGAGGCAGAATGGCTCTTCAGCAACAGCTTGGCCCTATGAAAAAAGGCAGCAATGCACATATTGGAGCAGGCAAAGAACATCAACATTTTTCTGGAAAACAAAACAAGCTGGACTGGTACAGGACCCTACACAGAAACCACATTTTAGCATAATGCGTCACCCTGTTTACCCACGTAAAGCATAGACTCTCACCAAGTATAGAAATATGCAGTCAAGAACTGAACGTGAAACTCCAAAAACTCAAATGGTATGCAATGCAACACTGGAAAAATAGAAACAGAAATGCATTTCTTTCTGAACTGTGCAAAATACAAAGATATCAGAGACACACACATCCCAAAGCTGACAGAGAAAATCATAGACTTCCCTCAAAAATTAACAGAAAATATCTCTATATTTAATCCTGGGAGAAATAGGTGAAACAGCAGCAAAATATGTTTCACCATGCTACCAGGCCAGAAGTATTGTCTGACCAGAAGCAATAAGTACCAACAACAGAACCCGGGAATTGTCCTTGTTGTCCTTTGTGCATCATTGTAATTTTATCTTCCTGTTGTCATTATTTTGTACATTTATTCCCTTTTTATTTTAAATCTATTCTATATGACCTGGGTAACACATGTGCACACTGTCATTCCTGTAAAGTTATCTGAATGTGCTTTGCTCTGTCTAGTCTAGCCTGACCTCCTCTCTCCCTGTTCCTTGCACAACAGGAGGGAAGGAGCGAGATTTGGAAATGGAGCGGCTCTTGCTTGTTCTGCTCTGTCCGTTCCATCCCCACTGCTTCCCAGCACACTGCAGGGAAGTTGCTGGAGCTGGAAGCAGAGGGATGTTCTCTACTGCCTGAGATTTGGGGCACTAACCAATAGTCTTCCATCAGGCAGAGGGTGTGTGTGTGTGTGTTTGGATAGCACAACCCCTAGTACCACTCCCAAAATGGCTGTATGCTAAGCAAATATCTAGACTGCCCAGGAGAAGCTTTGGATCTGCTAAATCCTTAAAGGTTAAAATATGTCTTTTGAAGACTCAGTGTACTCAGTGTAGCTTTGCCTGCTTCAGCTTTACGAGGAGAAGCCTGATCCCTATATTATTTTGCTGTGAGAGAGCTCAGAGCCTGATTTAGAGTGCATTAATTAGGAGTTTTATTTAGGCACCTATATTCAGCTGACAGCTGAATGTAACAGGAGACTCCTCATTAGGACCATATAGGCCGACCACTGTAAGTGACTTACCAGTTCCCTGAGCCCATCTGCCATCAGTATCCAAATTCTATAAAACTGGTGTTAACAACCTGAGACTTTTTGAGCAGGATGGCCACCCCATGGCATGGGAAAACGCTAAATCATCATGCCAAAACTTTCTTTTAATTCAGTGGATTCTTTGAAACAAAGCAGAGCAAGGAGGAAAAACCAAAGAAAAGACAGGGTAGTGTGGCAGTCAAGTTGGTGGCCTGCCATAAAATGTATTCTTCTTATATGCCTTACCATAAAAGCGCTGAAGGCACAGAACAAAAAAGCAAAGTAACCATGAGCTATAATATAAATTAACATAATGAACCATAAATCAAAACCTCACCCAAATTAACCTATGACATTTTTACAAAACATACTCTTAATAAGAGATAAATTGAAAGATTAAAACAATGGCGGAAACATCTTATAAACAAGAAGTATAAATCAAATTGGACAACACTAAAAATAAATAATATTGCGGATATAATGTTTGGGAAGTAATGTTGCACATACAATTGGCCTCAATTGCTGTAGGCCTGGATAACTAGATAAGCCTTTAATTAGTGCCCACACTGCAAGTAATGTGATCTGAAGTAAGACAAAGAGGTTTGGGATGCTGAGCAGCACATGCCAAGTTTGCAAGTTGTACCAGGCTATGCTGGTACTACAGTTTTTAATTCTACCAGGACAGACTATGGTTACAATAAAATCATGTCCCACTTACATGTCTCTATCTCCTTTGCTGGCTTCAGTCTGTCATCTAAATGCAAGGGACCACTGACGCTACAAGGGCCTTCATGGTCGAACATCAGACCAAAGCTGGCAGAGGAGGTGGATGTGTGTAAGAAGTGCTCTTCTCTTGGCAACAGGCAGGGAGGGGGGGTGTGTGGCCAGTTTTACTCCCAGTGATGCGATGCAAGATGTGTAAGTGGAGGAAGTGTCTTCCCTGCCCTCCCTAGAGTGATGTTGCTAAAATGACGCTGCCCCATAGAGCTGCACCAGTCTCATGGCCCTGTCTGCAGCCTTTCCCTTCTTTTGCGTCTTCACTTCTCCCTCTCCTCTCATGGGAATCTGCAGCCCTGTTAGCCCAAAGATGGCTACCCCTTTCCCAGGCCTGGATTTAGGAATGGGTGACTGTCTAGGCTGCCAAATTTTGACGGTACCAAAGAGGATCCTGCTTCTGTGTTGTTGTAGACCCATGTGAGGAGATACCGTGCCATTCTCTCTTGGACTCCAAAAACCTTAAATCAGTCCCTGTCTTTCCCAATGTCCTCTTATCTTTTCCATCCCAGCATCACCCTGTCTTGGTCTCCTGTGATACTCTCTGCCAGTGTTGCTTTTTCTCTCTTCCTCCTGCTCAGTTCCCCCTGTCTCTCTTTCTCACCTCTGCCTATTGTTTTGTCCCTCTATCCCTTCCATCTCTACCCAGGACTGGCATTCCCCCCTTCTTTAATCACTCCTCCCAGTGTCCCCCTCTGTTCTCCCTCCTTTCCTCATGCCAACATCAGTATCCCCCTCCCCCAACCACCACAAACACCCCTCTCTCTCTGGCCCTCCCCTCTACCCCCACGGACCACTACCAGCATCCCCCTGTCTGTCCCCCTCAAATGGGCCAGCAGCAGTGTCTCCCTCCCCCAACCACCACAAACATCCCTCTCTCTCTGTCCCTCCCCTCTACCCCCATGGGCCACTACCAGCATCCCCCCGTCTGTCCCCCTCAAATGGTCCATCAGCAGTGTCTCCCTCCCCCAACCACCACAAACATCCCTCTCTCTCTCTGTCCCTCCCATCTACCCCCATTGGCCACTATCAGCATCTCCCCATCTGTCCCCCTCAAATGGACAAGCAGCAGTGTCTCCCTCTCTGACCCTCTCTTCCCCCCCCCTCCAGTATTTCTCTGCTTCTATGGTCAGCACTAGTTTCTTATCTCTCTCCCCCCCCCCCCTTTCTCAGGCCAGCATTAGTATCCCCATCTCTGTCATCCCTTCCCCTTTAGGGCCTTACCAATATGCCCCTCTGTCCCTCTCCTTTCCCCTCCTCCTCCCCTTCCTCCCTCTGAGACATCATCAAAATCTTGATGTTCACTCCCATTCCCCCTCCCCAGCCAGCAGCACCAGCAGCATCTCCCTCCTCCTCCTCCTCCTCCCAAGTTAAATTGTCCTCTGATTTCCTACTAGATGTAGGTGACGCCTGCTACACTGCTATCCCTTCCTCCCATGGCAGCGGCCGGACTTCCTCTCCCTCAGCTTAGTGACAGTTGGTCCTCCAAGTGCCCACAAACACAGGCTTTCTCTCTCTAGCAGTGGCGTGGGTCGAACTCCTTCTGCAGTGGTTCCTGCTTGCCACAAGCACCGTGGCTGCACCTGCTGCAAGCATCACAGTGATGCCCCGAGCCAGCCCTGCGAGAGAGAGAAGCACCAAAGGAACTAAGACTCCAGTCCAAAGCAGAGGCTCATAGGCTGTGGCTGCCGCAGCACGCAGCACTGTGTCATACCCCCTTCTTCTGCACTGCTGGCCCTGCATCAGGTACCGGCACCCATGGCTGTGGCCATATTGGCTCTAGGATAGCTCTGGCAGTGGCTTAAAGGGCTGAATATAGCACCTAAATACATCTCCTAATGAAGGCATTTTTTTTTAATGAACTCAAGGCACCTAAACCTGAAGCTTTGAAAACGTACTGACTTTCCTGCCTTTTCGAGCCTTATCTAGGCTCTAGAAGCTAGAAACTGGCACCAAGTGACTGCATTTGTATTGCCACCCATCCCTCTCCCTGACTGCACCCACTTTTAAGGTGGGTGCAGTCAGGGAGAGGTGATTTAAATTTAGGTTTCGAACCCAGGAAAAATGTAAATTCAGAAGTCTAGGGGCCTAACTCTTACATATTTGGCACCTAGGAATATCAGGCTCTGTATGATCATTTTTAAATGCCTCCTAAAAAGAAATAACAACCCAATCCATCAGTCCTCCACTCAAAAAAAAAAAAAAATAGTCCCTCCCCCGTGCACATGTACTACTCAGTTGCCAATTTAACCCCATCCCCGGGTGTGGTCTGTACACCAATGGGGGCCATAAATAATTTGTCATCTCTTTCAGGGCTGGATCACTCACGTGAGTTCTCACACAAGTCTCTTTCCTTCTCAGGGCCTGACTTCTTAGTTGGTGGGTGGAGGTCCGGGGGAGGAATCTCTCCTTTTAGGCCCAGGGGTGACTTGGTAACTCTTTTCTCTGGAAAAAGGTACCTTTTCTTTCCCTACTGTGGGTGCTGTAATTATCAATAATGCTGGAGGCTTTGGGTTAGTGTCCAAAATGAACATTTTTACTGATGGTAAATCAGGTGAAATAATGGCACAGTTAACACAGTCCTCAGCACCACAGTAAACCTCAGGTTACTGTCTTTTCTCTTAGTCTGTGCATGGGGCTCTACTACCAGGGCTGGGGAGACACTCAGCTTCCAGGGCTTAGATTTAGTGAGGCCCCAGGTAAGCAGGAACCAGAGACATAGCTAACCTAGGTGCCTATGGCCACCTAGGTTGATGGCAACCCCTGGTTGATGGCAACCAGATGTTGCATACCAGATTGATGGCATACCAGGTTGATACCCTTTTTACCAGTGTTGGAGGAGTGTTCCTGCAAGAGCCTTAGCCAGGCCATTTGGCACCTATGGCCAAGTGAAAAGGTGCGCCCTCACCCTGAACACAACACACACCATCACAAACTGGGAAACTGTTAAGGGGGGCTTTAGTTTTTATTTTCACACTGCAATCTCCTCCTGTTCCTTTTGATTTCCCCGGGTGTGGTCTCAGCCATGGGCACCATCAACAGGGGTTGCCATCTTTCTCCCAATTAGGCTGATGTTCTATTCCTCAGCTGATTTGAAATATGTATTCTTTTTATAAGTATGGTTGTACTATTATAATTGATGGTTTAAATTTCTTGATTTTATTGTTTGATGTGTTGTTAGGAATTGTGATGTTTCTGTTTTTCCACAGTTACACTGCATTCTGTGTGGCTTGTTGTGGTTTCCAGTTCAGTTTTTGTTTGCATATTTCTGTTTATACTTTATGGTCTCTTTATTCTTTATTTGGTGAGGGTTTGTCTGTATTCTGTATGTATGACCAAGGTGATATATTCTGTAAGCATGTAGTTTCTATGTAGGGATCAATAGGTGCCCGGTTTGTTTTGTTTTCTGAATAAGACAAAATTGATTAGAAAAATGAAATGTCCAGACAAACAAAATCTTATAAAAAATCTTATATTCAGTTTAGTGGATGGAATATGCAAGCCTGGGGAATATGCAGCTCATGATACTTTATTTTGCACAATACAAGAGGCAATACATTTCTGTTTCAATTTCATAAATAATTTTATCTGATGTTGCATGGTATGCAACATCTGGTTTCTTGGGGTTTCCAGTTCAATCTTTGAATGAAAACTTATGGCACCAGGATCGTACTGGTTCCATTTGAGCTGGAAATCAAAAGGAACAGGAGGAGATTGCAGTGTGAAAATAAAAACTAAAGCCCCCCTTAACAGTTTCCCAGTTTGTGATGGTGTGTGTTGTGTTCAGGGTGAGGGCGCACCTTTTCACTTGGCCATAGGTGCCAAATGGCCTGGCTAAGGCTCTTGCAGGAACACTCCTCCAACACTGGTAAAAGGGTAAAGCACAGGCTCGCACAGAGAGTCACAAATCCTCTCTCCCCAGTGGGTGAAGACTCCAAATAGGTGTCCTCAAAAGATCTCAGCTGAGTCTTACTCACAGTTCTCATTGTCCTTCTCTTCTTTCTCTCTCTTTGTCGAATCCCACGGATGGACAGGATCCTCCTGGAACATTCAGCTGGGCAGCAAACCATAAGAGTCTCTTTTCTCAAAATACAGTCAAATGCCAGAAGGTACTGTAGCGGATCACCACCATTCCTCTGCTTCCTGAAAAGGTCACAGCAGGGCAGGTCTTCCCTACCCAGGGCCCCTCATAAAGAAGTTTCTCCCCCCCAAAAAATATGTAAATTCCCAGAAAACAACCCAAGGACCAACCACCCTGCACTTAAGAATTTGGAGACAGGAGTGAAGTCCTTGACCTGAGCCAAGGGAAGTCCTCAACCTGACAGAGGAAAGTCCTCGAACTGACCCAAGTGAAGTCCTCGACCTGACAGAGGGAAAAATCTCCAGACTTCCTCCAAACCTCCAGCTAAAACTATACTGGACCCCAGAGCTCTCATGAAAGGGCTGTTTTTTTAATCCCTTACCCAAGGGGATGGCCATCCCAGCACATCAATGGGCTGTTTATTAGGGGTGTGCATTCGTTTTGAACACATATGTAAAACGCAACTTATATTTTTAAAGAGAAAAAAAAGGTTTGAGGAGAAACGCATCGCGAGTTCCAACATATTCAACATAGCTATGTTGAATACGTTGAACCTAAATAAACACTTTAAACCTCCCCACCCTCCTGACACCCCCCCCCCCAAGACTTACCAAACTCCCTGGTGGTCCAGCGGGGAGTCAGGAAGCCATCCCTGTATTCCTTTGCGAGGAGCACGTGAAGTCGGCGTCACGTGCTCCTCCGCGCCTCCGCTCCCGGACCCCCGCTGGACCCAACCGGAACTTTTGGCCAGCTTGGGGGGTCAGGAGGCCCTTACGGTTTTGTTACAGTTCCCCCCTTTTGATGTAAACTGATCTGATATGGTCCCAACCATGAAGGTCGGTTATAGAAAAAGTGTTAAATAAATGACCCTACCTGTCACGTGGTAGGAGTACAAGATGGCGCCGGTGACCATGTGACAGGGGCTGACCAATGGCACGGCAGCCCCTGTGACACAGGCTATCGGCGCCATGAGGAAATTGCAGACGAGTGCAGGGATGGCTTCCTAACTCCCCGCTGGACCACCAGGGAGTTTTGGTAAGTCTTGGGGGGAGATTAAGGAGGGTGAGGGGTTTAAATTTTTATTTAGGGAACCGGTGAAAGTATGGACAGACCCTCAACTTATGGAATTCTCCATATGTCCATATTGAACAAAATCGACCCTCAACTTCAACTTATCAACTTATCAATGAAAACTTTTTGTCTGCACATCCCTACTGTTTATGAATGGTGCTGCCCCCTAATTACCAATTCTGTACTATACTATCTGAACAAGGAGTTACCACAGCTTAATGGTAATGTGCCTGGAAGGGCCATTACACCAAGACAGCTCCTCCATACTTATGTACAACTTAGTTCCTTAAGCTCTGAAGTCCTGCCTAAAACTGGTTCACCAAAGAGCTACTAATGGTCCATGATAACCTACAATAGCAACACAGTCAGATATAATTTCCTTTATGCATGAGCAATACTGTGCAACAGATATAATTTCCTTTATGCATGAGCAATACTGTGCAACAGTATTGCAACAGTTCTACTTTTGCAAATAATAGGAATGTGCTTTCATTTTTAATGACAAAAGCAATGTCAACAAAATTGTCATTTCATGATATTTTTCAAACTAAATGATAGAAAAAAACCAAAATGTGTTTTCTTTATCGTTTTTATTGCGTACTCTATGCATAGTGTGTGCTATTTGCAAATAGTGCGCACCGAATCCCCTGACAAACATCCCAACCAGGGGGTCTTTGGACACCCCCTGCCCACCATCCTTGGTTGAAGTTCCCCCAGAATTGTGAGAAATTTCATTCATAGGTTCCATGTCCAAGCCCCACCCCTAATCCCGCCCTTTGTTCAAAACTAGCCCATTTGGGAGATGATTTTCTCATCCTCCTGATCCCCCTTCACCAAATCTACCTGGTCTATTAGGGGCCCTACACTTCGGACCCAGTGGTACCATTTCCAAAATGGTGCTGGCTGGCCTTTTGCCCCTGTCATGTGTCAGAGGTTGCTGGTACCATTTTAGAAAATGATGCTAGTCAGCTCCAAAGCATAGGAGTTACTACAGGCCACCACGATACCACCAAAGCAGATTTTTGTAAGTCAGGGATGGGGGGTGGGGTTGGAATGTTGGACTAGGATGGAGAATGGGAGAGCAGGCTTTCAGGGTGGCTATTTTTTTTTGGGGGGGGTTTACCAAAAGGGAGGGATTGGGGATGGCACCTGTGACCGGGGTTTCTTCCAGTTATAACCTTTTCTTGGGGACCTTCAGCCACCTGCAGAGAGATGGGACAGGGGCTCTTCCGAGACCCCCTGGGTCTGAGACATTTGAGGTAAGGTTTTGTCAGGGTGATCTTGTTTTTTTCCTTTTTTCTTTTCCCCTTTTTTAGATAGAAAATAGTATGCACTATTAGCAAATTGCTAGCATTATTTTCTGAAACTGAAAAAAAGAAAAATAGAAAACACTCTGAATGAGACAGAAATTGGGCCCCAAATGAAACAAAACAAAATGGCATGAAATCTTTTGGCCTGCATACCCCTAGCAAATAGCATAAAGGTTAGCCAGTGGTCATTACGGTACAACACTGATCAATCCAAATACAAAAACTCATTTTAACAGTAATTTAGGGAATGGAAGTACATTTTTTTATCATTCATAATTGTGATTGGAGAAAGGTCATGTACCATCAGCCAACATTTGCTACCCATTAATACCTGCTACTGTAACTGATGACACCAAATTCTTTGGTAGGTCTTCTATTGTTCCATAAAAACACAGGCTAATTAGTTGCTCGTTTCCTCTGGGAAGTTGCCATTTGATGCTATAATCCATGTTTTGCTACCACACAGGCTGATACAGTACAGCCAAGCCGCACATTTTACTTTCAGAAATTAATGTCTGCCCAAAGGCTGGCATTAATTTGGCTGGCACCGGGGAAGTGTAGAGAAAAGCAGAAAAAACTGCTTTTTCTGTACACCCTCCGACTTAATATCATAGCAATATAAGTTGGAGGCCCCAAAAAGTTAAAAAAAAAGTAAAATTAAAAAAAGACGGACGCTCAATTATGCCAGCATCCGTTTTCCAAACCCGTGGCTGTCAGCGGGTTTGAGAACCAACGCCGGCAAAATTGAGCATCAGCTGTCATACCTGCTGACAGCCGCTGCTCCTGTCAAAAAGGAGGTGCTAGGGATGCGCTAGTATCCCTAGTGCCTCCTTTTATCACGGGCCCTAATTTGCATAGGCCACCCTCCTGAAATTGCGCGCCAGGAGAGTGACCTGTGCGCGCACCGGGAGACGCGGGCGCTCGCCGACTCTCCCCGCGCGTTTTTCTATATCCGGTCTGTCAGAAGGATTATGTGAGTATTTTGGAAGAAGGAGCTTACATGGTCGAGCAGCAGATTTCTAAATCATGCAGAAACGAAAGGAGGGTAAACTCAAGAAAATATGTAAATTTTCTATGTTGGGTTGAACGACATCTTATTTGTTAAGCTTTCTCAGAAAGAATAAGTAGCCCTTTAACCTACTGGGACTGGCAATTACTAAGAGTGGTTTTCACATGCATGCTGGGGAAACAGAAGCCAGGATAATCAAAGAGTTTTTTTTTTTTTTTTAAGATAGTGAAGCTTAGCAAATAAAACATTCCTCGAAAACAGTGAGAAGGTCCACAGTGGCCTGGGGATTAGGAAAAGCAAAAGTTTGTGGCAGAAAAGGAAAGGAAATATTAGTGCTGATTCCTCTCTGTATCTTTTTGAAGATTTTCTGAAGTAATTTCTGGTAGTGTTGACAGTCAGTTGCGTCTTTCTTCAGATTTGTTGCCAGTGGCCTACAAGAGCTTCTTTAATTCCAATTAGCTGACTCCTCTGTGGGCTGAGAAGTATAAAACTAATCTGCGGAGATGCTTATGTTTAAACTGTCAGGTTTTCTTGTTAACCCCCTACTGATGTCTGCAAATGTGATTTTTTTTTTTTAAGACCAGTTTTAATGAGCAAGAATAAAGGGAAATGTTTACTTCTTAAAGCTTGCCTTGGCATGTAGTAAAGCCTGTATCTGGAGCTGGTTCTGTGTACTCCTTTCCTGTCAAACTTTCTTTTCACTATCCTTTTTCATCTTTTTTTTTGCTAAAACTACATTTTCCCTCTTTCACAATAGCTGGGCTGGATTTTAATACCACCATCTCTGAGCTATTTTCCTGTTGTGCACAGGAGGAGAGAGAGAAATATTGCAGAGTGTTTTACAGGCCATTTGCATATATTCCTAACATAAACTGAATGTTAATGGCTTAGATGACATTTCCATCTGAGTGATGGTCAGAAATGGAAGACACCACGGTTAGTCATCAGGCAAGCAGAGATTCTAGGTTTATGAGCCCAACCAAAGTAGATTAAAGCTGCATTTTCAGATGTCCTCCAATGTTCATGCACTGCTACCAGGCTCCTGCAGTACCTATACAAACTGTTTACCTTGCTCACAGAGGAGGAAACTAAGTTGGTGGCGATGCTACATTGCCAAGGCTGCCTTGGTTGCTTGAAAGACGATGGCTCTTCATAACTGAATTGTAAATCCTGGAAAAAGACTTGAGAAATGAACCGATCCTTTTTGCACCTTTCTTGTCAAAAATAACTGACTTCTCATCTTGGATCTGAAAATGATAATAGTAGAAAACTTAAGTGGCCTTTTTAGAAAAAATGTCATTTATATGTGCGCGGGTTTTCTGTATCTTGCTTTAGTATTTGCAGTAATGATGCCAATTGCTGGCTGTGTGCTTGAGGTGTTCTGATAATGCACGACAGGATATTTAAGCATGAGGTAAATTACACAATCATGTATTATTTGAATGCAAAGCACACCTTTTCATTTATTATTGCTTAACTTGTCTTCTCTTTGGAAATGGAATGAAAGTGATGCTTCTCTGAATTTTCTGTGTATGTCTGTTTCTGACTGGATTGTTAGAGTGGAATGGAATTTACAGTACTTTAAAGGCTGTTAAGGGAAACCTCTGCTTACAAAGACCTAACTTTTGGCATTTACCAACTTAAAAATAAATAAATAAATACATAAATAAATAAATATTTTACATTTCACTTCCCTGCCACAATCTTGCTGGAGAAAATGTTGCCATTGTATAATCCAATGGTTATTTTCTAGGAAAAAATGATGAGTCATAATAAAATCTATATCCATTAGGGGAGAAACAAATTTTCCTATTGAGCTATAAATCATGACTTAGCCTATCTGTGTATGCTTGGTGCGACACGTTTCCCCTCTGTCATCTGGATATTCGGGAATAGTATGTTACTCATGTATTTATAAGGTGATTCTAGTGTTTTATATTAGAATTTGACACCGTTTTTACAGACTATCCAGTCATCGGGGGGGGGGGGGGGGGGGGTTTGTAAGGCCTTCATCCTTGAATTAGTAGATGATAATCTAACATACAATTTTTTAAATTTATTTTAAGAGGTACTACATGTTCTTTGTTTTAGCATCTCTTACGCTGAACAAATTTTTAAATACTATGGAAATGAAGCAGGCTTAAAATTGAATTCTCTTCTACAAGCATGTACCTTACTCGGTGTATTTTGTTACAGAAAAATTGTTTCTTCTCTAAGGGATTCTTGAATTCTTTCTTCCCCGTAAGACATGCTGAGAGTACACTGGTATACAACATAATGCATCTTTAAATCTGTTGCCGCTGAGAAGCATTGCGATAGTTGATGCAAAAGTTACCCTTGTTTAGAATGGACCTTTTCTACACTAGTGTTTGAGATGAGCAATGGATACTCAACTATGGTATTAAAATAGTTGTATAGTAAATCCAAAATGTATTAATTTCCATGTTCTGCTTTATTTTGTAAAACATGTCCACTGTACAGAAGATTATTCCTCTCTTAAACATGTCAAATTAATGTTATGATTTAATTTAAAATATATATACTTAATGTGTTTGCAAGCTTATTGCACTCATACCACTGTATATATTGTGACTTCAAAAGTCTGTATTGAATTTTGCTTTAAAATACTAGCGTGTGAATTTCTTTCAAATTTATTTTTAATTAATGATATCATGGATGAGACCTTTTACTAAATGTACTTAAAATTCACAATAAAGTTTCAGAGATTGTTTTATACACTGCCCAGGGTTTGTGTTGCATTTTCTTAAAGATGTGTTTTTGAACTGATGGCTGTCTTGTGGGTTATGTTTCTTTAACCTTACCAAGGTAATGAACACAGGTGTATCAGATGACTACATAGTTCCCAATTCAGGCAAATCCTCACTCCATTGACTGACAGGGGAATTAGATCTGAGCAAAGGAACTTTGTGAGTTCCTTAGGTGGTAGGGATGCCTTTGCTGGAGAAGGTAAAACTTGCTAAAACTTTAATATTGTCATCCTTAAGTTCTGCAGCAGGGGTATGTATCTTAGAGTGTAAATGACTCATACTCCTGGACTGGAAGAGATGCAGTAGATGATGGGCCATTATAGGAGGCTTGCAAAGTTCACTCAGTACAAGGATAAATGGAATAAGTTCTGGAGCCTGATTTTTAAAGGGATTTTCGCACTGGCACAGAATGGGGAAGAAACTCTTAGTAAACTTGAACCATTAATGTACTTCAAAGTGCATCCATTTAATAAATTTAAAGCATCATTTTATGTTTTCATTTGAAGGCAAAAGCCATGAATAATGCATGGTAAACTGACAGCTCTATAAAAATCGAGCAAACCTTAGTTTAAATGTACAGATGTATTTCACATACACTATTTCCGTTTGCTCCTTGAATACTTTCCTTCAGCATATACTTGGTTGTGGGAGCTGAAAAGTATCCTGGGCCCTGGAATACAAATAAGCTGATTAGGTATCTATTCTTACCTTTCAATTGTCCTGTATTCATTGGTACTGCAAGAGCACAGTTACAAATATAGGGCTAGATTCATCAAACTATTGCATGTGATAGGAAGAGGGGTGGGTTTTATGGTAATAACTTATTTATTGCAAAGTGCACTATCTTAGCACTTTACATAGATATTACTACAGAGTGTGATAACGTTTCACACTTTGCAGTAAGTGCCACAATTGTTGTAAGAGAGAGAGAGAGAGGGAGAGAGAGAGACTAACTATAAGGCCCTCATAGTAGTTAGGTATTTATTAGGGATGTGCATCAGATGCCCAATTGTTTGCGCTTTCAGGTTCATGTGGCCATGGGAAAATCTCATTTTCCCGCAGATCAGCTTTTTTTTTCAGTAAAAAATTGTTTTTCGGCTTAGTGCGCGCTAACGGGAGCTAGCGCGCACTAACAAAAATAATAAAAAAGTAACAAAAAATAACAAAAATAACTGGTTTTTTTGTTAGTGTGCACTAATTCCCGTTAGCGTGCACTAACCCGAAAAATGATGTTCACGAAAATTCAGGGGAAAAAGTGTTTGTTTCATGTTTTAACTGATATATAACAAATTAAGAAATACCATACGATATTTCAATTCATTATAAAAACGATTCACATCCCTAGTATTTATACCTTTATAGGAGGCCCATCTAGTTACTCAAGGTGAGGTTTAGGTAATATTGTAGGGGGTTAGGGGCCACTTTGACATTCAGAGTGAGACGTACGAACAGAACAGTGCACGCTTGTGAAGATTTGATGTCTTTCGGAGTGAGGAAACTCAGCCAAAGATGAGATTTGTACAATGTTCTCTCAACTTAGCTTGATGTTACCCAGGTAGAGAGTCCATCAAGCTAGGTTGAAAGAACATTTTACAAATCTCTTTGGCTGAGTTTCCTCACTCCGAAAGACATCAAATCTTCACAAGAGAGCACTGTTCTGTTCGTACATCTCACTCTGAATGTCAAAGTGATCCCTAACCCCTACACTAATACCTAAACCTCACTTTGAGTAACTAGGTGGGTCTCCTTTAGAGGTATAAATACCTAACTACTATGAGGTCCTTATAGTTAATCTCTCTCTCTCTCTCTCTCTCTCTCCATCTCTCTCTCTCTCTCTCACATAGGTAGCTTAAAAGACTAACAATACTATGTGCAAAAACATTGTAATATGTGATAAAGCCATGTCACACAGCTTAACACAAATGAAAAAGGTGTAGTTATTTGCCACATTAAAACTATGCAATGGGGCTTTGCAAATTGTGAAGCCAGCCCACTTGGCCAGAACTCCTGCCCCAAACTCCACCCCTTTTGTAAATTAGCATGCACCATGCATTATGGTGCTTTTCACATGCAAAAAGCCCCATAACACTGCTTGGAAAATAACCCCCATAGTTTAACAAAAAATATGTCCAGTTTCAATTTGTTAAGCTAATGTATATTGGTAGCAGGCCTTGGTTATAACAAACCAAAGATATGTCTTCCAAAGGAAATACCATCCAATCTTGGTCAAAGTGGTTAAAAATCCTGCCTTCGATGTTTTATTGCTATAACAGTATAGAGCAGGCCAGCTTGGGCCAAGGATGGTGAATTAGATTCTGAGCTACAAGAGTGTCTGGTTTTCAGGATACTTAGCTCCTAAACCAGGAGCAAGATGCATCCCAAGCTGCAGTTAATCCTGTGGCTACATTGCCATAGTGTATTTGGCTCTACGTATACAGATTGAACTGGAGGAAGTTGTGGAGAGTCGTCACCATCATGAGTGGGAGCTTGCCAGTTCTCAAGATAATTAAAGTATGCAGTGAGGAAGGAATTAATTTATGCAGATCATTTTACGAGTGGTTGCTATGCAGATAAATATCATTGCCAATATTCTGAAAACCAGACCTATTTGAAGCACTGAAAGACTAGAATCCATCATCCCATATTACTGCAAAAACTTTCATAGTCATTTCAATAATCTATTGCTGTCAACAGAATCATGGTATGTCTGTACTGCATGACAGCTTTCAGAGGACTGAAGAATGAAGCCTATCCATTTGTCTTGAAAAGTGGCTTTGTAGTGGAATTTTTACTACTATAACAAGAAAAAATGTTTTACATTAGAAAGATGTGCCTAGTTTGCTATAACTAAATACATACAGGATAGTATTCCATCCAGTTTTCAAAATAATCTGAAAATGGGCATTTACCAAGTCCTCCCTATGCCCCTCTTAAATGGTGGCTTTTGTTTTCATAAGATCCATGTCCTTACCTAAAAATGGAAAGGGCACCAGGAGGCTAAAAAAATAAGGCTAAGATTTGCAGTCTTGCTCCAAAGACAAAAGATGACATGGCAGACAAAGCTGGATGGCAGCATTATGGAACCACATTCTGTACATTTGGATTCTCTCTTGTACAGAAATGACTTGCTCTGTTTTCAGCTCTGCCAAATGGGAGACCTTTGATGTTAATATAAAAATAATCTTTTTTTTTTTTTTTTTTACATGGAGATTCTGAACGTTGTCCAAGCAAGCAGAAGACAAATCATGCTGGCTAAGATCTGTGTGAAATTAGAGTTGTATGACAGCCCTGCACCTCACTTTTTTAATGGAATCAAGGCATGTTATTGGCCTCTGAGCAGACAGACTTTACTGTCCTCTCATGTTCAGAAAGCACCAGAGTTCCTACTTGGAGTACTTAATCATTTTCCCAGTGGCTGAATAACACGATCAGCTTGTATTGTGAATAAGATGAATTTTAAATTCTTCTTCTTAATATCAAAAAAGTAATGAGTTGAAGGACAAATGGAGGTAGATGGTGTCTCCTGTCACTGCATTGAAGCCCTGGCACTGCAAGCAAGAGAAGAGGTTTCATTTGTTTAATCCACATACTGGAAAAGATTGTTGATGTAGTCTCATGATGGGAAACACTGAGGATCAACAGGAGGTAGGCTGGCTTGTCTGTGTCTATCAGTAGGGAGGATGTTGCAGAGAGAAGTGCACTGTTTTTCTGTAGCTGAAAGAGGAGCAGTGACTAAGAGTAGGGGTTTTGAAGAATTCATTTAGTATTGTTTCATCCTTCTGGCTGTTTCCTCTAAATCACACTTGCCTGGTACAGCTCCAATTTTATCTGTCTCATTTCCCTTCCAATTGCATTATAATGGTTTCTGAGTCGTAACCCATAATCCTCTGTTCTGAACTTGTGTTTGAGGCCTGAATTCATTCTACTTAATAACAAACAAGGCTGTTTTCAAAAGGTAATTGTCCTATTCTATGTCTAAAAATTTTAGACAAAAATAGGGTGCATAGTGTGTATTTGATATAGTTGTTAACATCTCTAATGTGTTTAAAAATGTATTAAAAGTGAATACGCTTTGCTGATTTTAGGTAACTGACACAGGAATAAACCTGCTATGCTCAGTTGCATTACTAAATAGTTTATACAGCTTTGCAGCATGGATCTTAAATTAATCAGCAGCCAAGTAATAAAACATTAAGCTTGATGCAAAAGCAAACTGCAAAGAAATTCTTTGATGTCATACCAATAATTCATGTTCAATTTTCATAAGCTACTAAAACATTAAAACAAATACCTAAAATGCTGCTACTATACATACTGTTCCAGCAGCAACTTGCCACAGATCAGTTAGACTTCAGAGAAGGCATTATTAGTGACTAATACGTGGAAATGGCTTTTGCCAAGTCCTAGTGACTGATTTTTACGATTTTTTTCTTAGTCAAGTGGCATTTATCCATTCATCAGCTTTGGATGGGAGCCATGTCCCTGCAAGCTAGGCTGCAGCTTTTCTTGTATGCAGTGCATTTATGTTGGGCAAAGAAAATGTGTTTTCTGAATGCCACTCAGGCTATGTCTGAATTTCTTTCCTTTTTTTTTTTTTGGCTGTACATTTTTGTCTCTCATTCTTCCCCCTCCCCCCACAACTGTTTTGCTTGAAGAAGGCAAGATCTGGTTTGAAATACTTTGCTTCCCAAAAAGCCGGTCCCTGCCAGCACAGAACTTCTAAAATATTAAGTCGGAGGTTTTCTTGTTTTAAAAGGTTCTTGGGATTTGATGGGTAAGGGAGTCGAAAATCTCTTATTTGCTATGAATTTTAACATCAAATGTTTGCCTTCATTCAACATGAAGCAGAATTTAGTCACCGTATATAGTGAAAGGATATGAAATGTAATGTGCTCTGTCAGCCGCTGACAGAATACATGCTTGAAAACTTTTAAATGCAAATTTATGAGCAAAATGCATGTCGTGTCCTATCCTAGAGTTTCACAACCATTCCTCTCATTGCCCCTGGTTACCACAGAAGCCCAGCTGCTGTTGCTTTGCTGTTTTTGTCTTGCTTGTTGTTATTTGTCAGTGTAGGCACTTAAGCTAAGCTGTGCTTGGAACATTGCATGGTAAGGCTAATCTTCTAACTGGAATCCTTAGCTAGGAAGCTTTTTAAGCTAGTAACCATTGTGTAAAATTGTCATTGCTTTGATAAGACATGTCTTTTTCCCTTCTCTGGCTACTCCTGTTGAGGATTTCTTTCAACCCAGAATTCTTGTTCTGATCAAAAAAAGGAAGTGGGTGGATTGTGGTATAATTTGGATTTCTGAGACATATGGAATGGAAACTGGTGCACGCTGCTTTGCTGTGGCCAGAAATATGCTAATTGGAAATGAAGAAGAGCATAATCCTTTTCCGAATCCAAATGGATATGACAGGTTTTAGAATTAATAAGCACAGAACATGTAGAACCTGTTACAAAGGGACTTTAGGCAATTCATAGGAAAGAGAAGACTATTACAGAATGCAGAATCCAATTCCAGGGGTATCATTTCATGTGTGGCCTTGTTTTTTTCTTTTCTCTGTTAACCTCTTTAAAAAGTCTCTTATTTTGAGCAGTGTACCTACATTCTAAAAGAAGTAGCTTATAACTTCATGTTCCCATGTAGGAGAAGAGGTGAAACATGCAGTCTAGCACAACTTTAATCATGGAAAATACTTCAAAATACCTTTCAAGGGATTATGTCAGTCACACTGAACCTTTTTTGCTTTCTATATATATATACTTGTCTACCACCATGAATGAAATACTTCTGGCAGACACCAATTATTCATTGAATCCATGTTCCATCATTTTTGTGGCATTATGAATATACTGGCACTTACTTATAAAAGATTTCTACCAGTTTTGCTCCTGCATAAAACTGTGCCAGGTTCATCAAGGAACGTCCCTGGCTATTTTCACAGGGTTTGAGCACTTGCGTAGAATTGGTGAAGTTTTTGCAGTGAAGCAAAACTGGGACAAGCATTTTAATATGGGCACCGATAACTACCATACCGGGTCAAACCAAAGGCCTGTCCAACCCTACACCTTGTTTTCAGCGGTGGTAAAGAGGAAATGTCTTAGGAACGGAATGTGTGTACAGTGATGATCCCCTGTCATAGATGTCCATTTCCCAGCAGTTATGGCGATTGGGGAGAGAGGAAGGAGCTCAGTAGCTCAACCAGACTGGATTCCACTTTCACTCTTCACATAGTTGGCTGGGAAGTAGAACTGAATGTTTTTCTTGCATGTGTCGCACTTTTTGCCAAATGCTCTCTTTTTTGAACTACTACTGAAAAGGCATATATGCAGCATGAATGTCATTTTCAGGGGCTTTACGTGTTTCTGAAGAAACGGTGACGTGACCATGCCAATTGCATTTAATATGATTTGCTTTTAGCGCACCGGGAAGGGAAGGAAAGACGCACATTCTCATCATGAGGAGCATTGCTGTGAGAGAAAAACAAATACAAACCGCATCCCAGGAGAGTTACAAGAAAACAAAACTGGTGGTGCTATTTGCTTTGTTTTCTCCTGACATCCTGCCGCCAATTTCACAGGCCTGTATTGGCATTGTTTCATTTTGATGTTGTACTGATGGTGTACTGACATCATTTTGCCATCGAACTTGACACTGTCTTCACAGGTTTGTTTTCATATTGTTTTCTTTTGGCTGTGGCTTCGCAGCACTGTCTCCACTGACTTGCACTGACACAGTTTAATTTCATTTTGACTTTATAACGTTGCCTTCATTGAATCGTGTTGACATCATCATGAGACCCCAGTGACAATGATGGATTGAGAGTTATTACAGGAATTGTTAACTGCTGCACATCCTTGGTAGATTGCTGTACGGCCAGAGCTCCCCGAGAACTGAATTGATTTGTGCCTTTCTGTAAAGAGAGAATGGCATGACCTTGTTAAACCAGCATTGCCAACTCAACTTTTCAAGAAATTGCCCTTTATTTGGTGCCTCGTTTTCCATTTTGCCCTTCCTCCCCACCCCCTCAGGAGGAAAAAAGTTTATCCTTATTTTTTTTTGCATCTCTCCATTTCAGCAAAGTTCTTTTTCTTTCAGTAGGGTCCTTTTTCTATAATTTCAAAAGATGTTCCAGATGGCATTTTAAGACTTAAATCCTTACATTCAAAATCCCTTCTCTTTATGGCACTTGCTCTTATTTCTTATAGAACCTGCCAATTTTCTGCTTTGACTTTCCAGTTTTATGCTCTAGTGCAATTTCCTTTTATTGTTCCTTCTAATTTCTCCTCTTTTTCTGGCTTGCATTTCCCCAGGATGATTGCCCTTGCCATTTTGGGTCTCCTTGCTGCCAGGGATATTAAGGGAAACAGGTTCTGGGTCTAAATCCATCATTATTCCATTATTCTCTTGTGCCAACCTGTTCAGAGAACCGAATGTTGGTTTTCTGCCAATCCATGTGGTCACTTAGGGCAGTGCAGGTCATCATGCTGATCTTTCCTTTTTTCTGCCCCCACAAAAGTACATCATAATAGTTTTCAAATGATGTATCAGGAAAAAGGTTTTGGGGGAAGGACTTTTTATCTTTCCATCTTGCTTTCATATGTTATATACTAAGGCTGTTTTGGAAAAATACAATGTAAAGATACAATGTAAAGATAAATTAGGTAGTCAGGAAAGAACCACTTATATTCAATTGTTTGACCATATTTGGTATGTCTGCTAAAGGTATAAAGTCAAGGGTCTTTGCAAAGAGAAAATCTGTACAAAAACAATATTTGTTTTGGCCCAGCAATTTCTTCTTGTTCTTTTTGAGATTCCAACACAAATGGAATTGGCCTCTACTGAACTACAGCACCCTAGGCCTTAATTTGCAATTACCTGGGGATTTGTCCCATTTAATAACCCCACCCCTCTTCCCATCTATCTCATCTATTCCACTGATAGTACTTGGCCAGGGAATAAGAACACAGTTCTCTCTAGAGCCTAGTATACGTGCACATCTTCATCTGGCCACTAGGTGTTGCTCTTTTGCAGTACCTTCCATCCATCCTGCCCATAATCTGCAAACACTGCCTCTGCTGCATCCCCAGCAGGCTTGTAAAGCAGAAGCCAGACTCTGGAACCAAGCCCACAGTCCTCTCACATGTCAATGAACATCACTGTCACTGAGCCACTGAACTCACCCACAATAACAATTTTGAAAAGGTATTAGAACTAGTAGTCTTTCCCTGCTTTTCTATTTCTGCTGTATTTTTGTGATACAGCATGAGGCCAGTTGAAGAACAGTACATAGAGCAAGGCTTGCTTATTTAAATTGATTTATTTTAAAACATTACTTACCTGCATTATCTTTTACTCTAAGCAGGGTATGAGATAACATTAATAAAAACTTTATGCATCACAATTTATGATTTTATCAAAACAAATTCCCATTCTCTTTAAATATCAAATAGTAACTCATGGTTCCAATTGCTCTATGTCCATTGAGCTGTACTCAGATCTTAAATGCCTGCTTAAACAAAGGGAGGGTAACTTTAAAACAATGGCCTTGCAGAGATCTACTACAGTACTTTATAACCTGTGTGTATCAGTTACTTGCAGATTATAAGATATGCGAATATCTACCCCTAACATATGTGTGTATGTTTCCATGCATGCAAATATCTGCAATGAATTGAAAGCATGTACTTTTCCTAGATATTTTAACTCACGTGTATATTTTCCTCACAAACAAATTTGACTTGCTTACGTAAAACCCTATTAATGCGGGAAAGTTAGTATTTTATTTATTTATTTTTTTATTTATTATTTTTTTATATACCGACATTCATCTCAATTGAGATATCACACCGGTTTACATTCAGGTACTGTAGGTATTTCTCTATCCCCAGAGGGCTTACAATCTAAGTTTTTGTACCTGAGGCAATGTAGGGTAAAGTGACTTGCCCAAGGTCACAAGGAGCGACGGCGGGACTTGAACCTTGGTCTCCTGGTTCATAGTCCACTGTTCTAACCACTAGGCTATATAAAAAAACATGCGTGTGTAATTGAAATCACCAGTTTGCCAAAATCTCCACCAGTTCACCCAGTTGTCCTTCAGGTCCTCGTGACTTTCCTAGTTCTTCATTTTGAACCCCCCACCGTAGTTCATCCAGACCTCTCACCCAACCAATAGTAAACATAGATGAGTCTGCTATCAATTAAGCATGATAATTAGCGGGTGTAAAATTACACGAAAGTTGCATGAAAGTCTCTTATAAAATAGCAACTTTTACCTCTTGGCCCCCACCTCAGATTGCCCCTAATCTGTCCCTTTTTTTTTGCATATAAATGTGTATGCAAGTTCAAAAATGCGCCTGTACTTTTGATGTTTATAATAACATGTACATGAGTACAAGCTACTTATGAGCGTATATGCTAATTTTATGTGAGTAAATGTTTTGAAAATTCACACCTAAGATCTTTAGCTGACAGGTTTCTGCCCATAACTCATCAGGGAGTGTGTTCCCAATTGTGAGACTTAAATGTGACAGCTGAACTGATGGAAAATCTAACTAATTTTGTTCTTGTAATGTAAGTGGACATGACGGAACATATATTCTTAATATTGCTCCAATGTTGGCTGGTACTAAGGCATTTAATGCTGCTTTGTGAATCAATATCTGAACCATGAAGTTGACACACCATTGAACAGGTAGCCAGTATAATATTTGCAAGATGGGAGATATATAGTCACTCCATCTTGCAACAACCAATACATATGCTACTGTATTTTGTGCCACCTAAATTGAGTTTAGTTTAGATAATGGTAATCCAATATATAAGGAATTGCAATAATTTAATCCAGATATCACTAATGATTGCAGTACTATCTGAAAATCTTTTGAGTTATAAAAAGGGTTTCAACTTCTGTGTCATATGCAGTTTATAGAACTCAACCTTTACTGCGGCCTTAACCTGAGAGTGCAGTGACGGAGAAAAGTCCAAAATGACTCATAGATTCCTCACTTGGAAATGTTGATTCTCCCAGCTGAAGAATGGGAAGAATAACATTTCTGGTGAATCTAGATAGCACTATTATTTCTGTTCAGCCAAAACTTGGTGAGCATCCACTTTCCCAGAATCTCAATGCAGTTGGCTGCATATATTAATGTTTCATGAACTTATTTGTGACTGGAATTAAGAATTTTGTTTTGTCCTCACATATATACTATAACCTAGTCTTAAGTCAGCCAAACGTCTACAAATGGGCCTCAATATTAAAAAGAGTTATAGATGACAAAGATCCTTGAGGCACCCCTGTCCTTAGCAGAGCCCACACTGAGCTTGTTTTTCCAATCTGCTAAATACAATGTAAAACCATTTAAAACACAATACCCTGGATCCCAAAGGTTGATAGTCCAGATAGCAATATGTTATGATTCAGGGTACCAAATGCAGCAGATATATTGAAAAACACCAGCATGTATTTCTACCCTATCAAAACTCCTATGAAACATGTCCAGGGTTTATAACAATAATGTTTCCGTACTATGGTTAGGTCAGAAATCAAAGTGGAACCAATCTATTAATTCATGTTCTTCTAAAAATGCCTTTAGCTCCTTCTGTATGATCCCCTCAATCACCTTGGCAAGAAATGTAAGTGACAACACTGGGTGATGATTAGTGAGATTGGATCAAAGTTTGGTTTCTTTAATATGGGGCAAATGCTTGTCTGTTTTAATTGACTCAGTAGGCTAGGCAACACTCAGTAAGGGATAAGTTGACAATTTTCCTGATCTCCTCTGCAATCTCTTTTTGCATGACTTTTAGGATCACTGTGGAACAAGGGTGCAGATGAGAGGAGGAATTATTCATGTTTTACATATTGAATAATCTCACTGGATACCAATGAAAACTTACCCCTACCTACACCATCATTGCAACCCATATCTAAGTTAAGGTCTAGATGAGGTAGAAAATGGGCACAGACTTTGGAGATCTTACCTCAAAAACGTGTTGCAAAGTTGCAAACTAATCATATTTAATTGCTAATAGCCCTTTTCTATCATGACCCAGATGATTGCAAGTCTTTGTCAATTTCCATGGTACAAAATAATTCTCAGGTTTGGTTTCCTGAAATAATAATTTATTTTCACTTGTTCTATCATTTGCCTTTATTTGGACAGGCATTGTGAATATGTCAAGGAGTCGGATGGGAGCTTATTTTTCTGCAAACTCTGTTCTACCTTTCTATTTTGGCTGAGGGTATGCTTCTGTGTGTTGCTTTGGATGATGGTAGTGGTGCTGACAAATTAGTCATCCAGAAAGTGAGATTTGGAAATTTTAACATTGAATAAATGTTATGTAGGCTTTCTAATTTCAGGTGACATTTTTTTCCCATGATGTTGAAGCTTTTTTATTTAGGATAAAAAAATCGAGAATAGCTATGTGACTTTAAATTCCACAAGTAAAGAATTCCCATCTGAGTTCTAAGGCTCTGTTACAGATGTCCTTATAATTCTATTTGTATTCTAGGCCCAACCAACCCATTGAAGCTTTGAGTTGTTTCAAGAGAGCTCTTTAGTTGTAATGCAAGATGGACTATATTTCTTTTAATATTAATTTTGAATACTCCCTTAGTTTGAAATATCTTTTGACTAGCAAAAAAATGTCTGCATACTCTCTCTGTTACTTTAAATTTTGTTAAGTGACCCCTAGCTATCCAGCTACAGGTGCAGTGAATTTTATAGTTACAAAGAACTCTTAAGCAGTAATACAACACAGGAGCAGTTTTGGTACTTTGCTGCATGCTTGCTTTGCATGCCTTCCATCTGCTTAAGTACCTCTGATACTTTTTTATTTTTATTGTGCTCTCAATTTTGATTTTATATTTAAAGTTTCAAAATCTTCATGCACACGGGTGACATTACTATTCTTCTTTACCATTCAATTTATGAAATTTATTTCAGAACAGTGTGTTCATGGCAATTGAAATAAACTTAAAGTATATAAGGCGATGGGGACAGATGGGATACAACTATAGGTACTAGGTGAACTTAGAGATGTCCTGGCAGCTCTGTTAGCTGACGTTTTCAATGCTTCTTTAGAGTCTGGAGTAGTTCTGGAGGACTGGGAATAGGGGAATGTGCTTCCTTTTCATAAAAGTAGAAGTAAGGAAGAAGCAGGGAATTACAGTCCAGTTAGGCTTCTGTAGTGAGAAAATTAATGGACTTGCTGCTAAAACAGAGTGCAATTTTTGGAATCCAATGCAATTTTTGGACGCCAGTGCAATCCAGTGGAATCCAGTGGAATCCAGTGCAATTTTTGGAATCCAAAGGATTGCAAGATCCAAGGTAGCATGGTTTAACAGAGGTAAATCTTGTCAGATTAATCTGATCAATTTCTTTGATTAGGTGACCAGAGAGCTGGATAAAAGAAGAACAATATACTTGGATTTCAGTAAGGAGAATTATCTAGTAAATAAATTGAACACCCTTGGTATAGAACCTAGAGTCACTGACAGGGTTAGAAACTGGCTTAGTGGAAGGCATGAAAGGGTAGTAGTAAATGGAGTTTTCTCTGCAAAGAAGGTTATTACTAGCAATATGCTTCAGGGATTGGGCCTTGGATTGGTTCTTTTCAACATTTTTATGAGCAACGTAGTGGAAAGCTTGCCGGGAAAGGTTTGGTTGTTTTTGCTTATAATACCAAAATTTATAACAGGGTGGATTGCTAGAAAGGTGTGGAAATCATGATGAGATCTCTAGCTAAGTTCAAGGAATGGTCTCAGGTCTGAAAGCAAAAAATAAATTTAGGGTGCAAAAAGCCAAGTCGAAAGTACTGTATTGCAGGTGAAATTCTTCTAAGCACAAAAGAAGAGCGAGATCTGGGTGTGATTGTATTTGATGATCTTAAGGTGGTCAAACAAATGGATAAAGTGAAAGCAAAAGTCAGAAAAATGCTTGGCTCCATAGGAGAAAAAGGGAGGTGATATTGCCCCTGTAGAGGACCCTGGTGAGGCCTAATTTGGAATACTGTGGACAATGCACCTTCCAAAGTATCCAGGATGAAGTCAGTCCAGAGAGTAGCTACTAAAATTGTCAGTGGTCTTTTTTGTAAAGCATATGGGGATAGATTTAAAGATCTAAACATGTACACCCTGGAAGAAAGGCGAGATAAGGGAGATATCATAGAGGCATTTTAATATCTCAAAGGTTTCCATTCATAGGAGATGAACCTCTTTCAATGGAAAGGAGACTTTAAAACAAGGGTTCATGGGATGAGTGTGAAAGGGGAATTGACTCAGAAGTAATCTTATGAAATATTTCTTTACAGAAAGGGTAGTGGATGCATGGAATGGCCTCACTGTGGAGGTAGTAAAGACAAAAACTATCTGAATTCAAGAAAGCATGGTATAAATACAGGGGATCATAAGAAAGTGATGGGAATTATAAAACTAAATTAATTGGGTGGATGGACAAACTAGATGCTCCATACCGTCTTTTTCTGCTGTCATGTTTCTATGTTTCTTTTGTTTATATTGGAACTTTGTTTCCACAATGATGCCAAAAGGCCTTTCCATTATGATTAGCTAGATCAGGGGTTCCCAACCTTTTCAAGTGTGGGGACCCGTTTTCAACATCTAAAAGTTTTAGGGACTCCATCCTTCCTCATTAATCTTTCCCCTAATTCTTACCCACCAGTTTTCTCCATCATTCCCTCTCCCCCAATGGAGATCCCTTTGAACATTCAGGGACCGATGGCACCATAAGAACCTTAGTACCCGCAGACTTTACATACAGGGATTTCAAAATGATATCCAGTGATGGACTGTGCCTTCCACCCCATTCCTTAATCCCTGGTTGCCATCCATCCCCATCCTCCTTATGATCCCTGATGATCATGTCGCCTTCCTGCCCTTTCCCCCATCACCTCTTCCAAATTGCCTTCTCTCCTGTTATATCTCCTACAGTCCTCTTCACTGGTCATTTTCCTTGTAGCCCCTTTCTGAATGCTTTCTTTCCTATTCTGTTTCCATTTACCTTTGACCCCTTAAAGAGTGTCTTCCCTCTTGCAATTTCCTTCCTGGTCCTCTCCCTCCTAGTCTCCCCAGTGGAACCCTTCCTGACTGCTTTCTCTCCTGTACTGCGTTCATCCACCCACGGCCCCTTCCTGAATACCTGCCTTCTGCCATCTTTTCCCCTGCAGCACCCTCCCCATACATTTTCCTCTTGCACCCTTCCCATATCTACTTCCTGAGTGCCATCCGCCATCTGGCTCTCTCCACCCCGATCCATGCTTGCTTCCCAAATGCCTTATATCCTTCCCTCTTCTCTGGACCTCTCCCTCTTAGCCCTTTCTGAGTACTGCCTTCACCATAGCCACTTCTCAAGTACCTTCTTTCCACATATAGCACCTTCTGGAGTGCTCTACTTCATGCCTCTACCTCATGGCTTGTTTCTGAGTGCTCTTCCTCCTTCTCTCTATTCCCCTTGACCCCCCTTTTCATCCTTTTCTTGGGTGCTTGTTTTATTCCCCCCACGCCAAGTGCTGGCTTCCAAATGGTCCCATCCTTTTGCTCGCCTTCTGTCCCTTCCTACCACCACCATATCCATACTACTCACAGTGCAGCTTCTCTCTCAGTGTCAGCCCAGCAAAGCAAATGCAGTAGTACCCACAAATGCTCCTCAGAGTTATGAACTTGCTTTGCCACTTCCAATCATATGCAGCAGCACCTAATTTTGTTGCTGGAAGCATTGTGCCTCCCCTTCTCCTCTTTATGCGACTTCAAGCTCCTTGTGGTGGTGATCAACTGCATTCTTCCCTGCTTCCTCTCTGTGCGGGATCAGGTGCCTCATGACTGTGATCATCCCTGCTCTTCCCTGCCTCCTCACCATGTCGATTTCAGATCCTTATTAGAGATGTGAATCGTGTCCTCAATCGTCTTAATGATCGATTTCGGCTGGGAGGGGGAGGGAATCGTATTGTTGCCGTTTGGATATTTAAAGTATCGTGAAAATCGTGAAAATCGTGAGCCGGCACACTAAAACCCCCTAAAACCCACCCCGACCCTTTAAATTAAATCCTCCCGAACCCCCCCCCAAATGCCTTAAATTACCTGGGGGTCCAGCGGCAGTCCGGAACGGCAGCGGTCCGGAACGGCCTCCTGCAATTGAATCGTGTTGTCTTCAGCCGGCGCCATTTTTCAAAATGGCGGCGCAAAATGGCGGCGGCCATAGACCAACACGATTCGACTGCAGGAGGTCGTTCCGGACCCCCGCTGGACTTTTGGCAAGTCTTGTGGGGGTCAGGAGGCCCCCCCAAGCTGGCCAAAAGTCCCTGGGGGTCCAGCAGGGGTCCGGAAAACGATCTCCTGCCGCAAATCGTTTTCCGTATGGAAAATGGCGCCGGCAGGAGATCGACTGCAGGAGGTCGTTCAGCGGGGGTTCCGGACCCTCGCTGAACGACCTCCTGCAGTCGATCTCCTGTCGGCGCCATTTTCTGTACGGAAACGATTCGCGGCAGGAGATCGTTTTCCGGACACCCGCTGGACCCCCAGGGACTTTTGGCCAGCTTGGGGGGGCCTCCTGACCCCCACAAGACTTGCCAAAAGTCCAGTGGGGGTCTGGAACGACCTCCTGCAGTCGAATCATGTTGGTCTATGGCCGCCGCCATTTTGAAAAATGGTGCCGGCTGAAGACAACACGATTCAATTGCAGGAGGCTGTTCCGGACCGCTGCCGTTCCGGACCGCCGCTGGACCCCCAGGTAATTTAAGGCATTTGGGGGGGGGTTCGGGAGGGTGGGGGATTTAATTTAAAGGGTCGGGGTTGGGTTTTAGGGGGTTTTAGTGTGCCGGTTTTCCTGCCCTCCCCCTTCCCCCGATTTACGATTTTTTGATGATAAATCGGGGGAATTGGTATTGTATCGTGGCCCTAATGATTTTTGACGATTTAAAATATATCGGACGATATTTTAAATCGTCAAAAAAACGATTCACATCCCTAATCCTTATAGCTTCAGTCAGTCCCATTCTTTCCCTCCTCCTTGCTGCATGAGTTTGGGCTCCTTGAGACTGTAATCTTTCTTTCTTGGCATGAGCTGTGTGGGATTAGGTAGTGAATTCAGAGAAGATGTCAACCCACTCTGTTTCTGTTTATTTATTTATAAATTTATGAATCGCTTTATAGATCTTACAATAAAATCCTTCAAAGCGATGTACAACAAAATAATTTTACTTTGATAATTATCCTTTCAGCGGATCCTCTGTGGTGGTCTCGCAGACCGCAGGTTGAGAACCACTGAGCTAGAAGATGGAATGCCCTGAAGTTTTTTTTATAAGTATTTTTTTTTTAATCTGGTCTAAATAAATTATTTCAAGATAAGGAAATGCACTGTTTATTGTTAATTCAGCCTAAATGAAAATTGTTATGTAGAAAAAGTGCATACTGTATGCTGTGCAACACTTCAAAGAAACCTCACAATTAGTAAAGTTTCATTAATATTGATTAAAAATAGAATTGCCAAGTCATTACGGAGCCAATGTACTAAATTGTGTTAATACTGGCCATTAACGCATGCAAATGTGGAGTTAATATGAGTGATCAATGGGTGATATTAAAGAGATGCAAATGAGACATGTCCTACAGTAGATGGTAAAGTGTATGAACACACGTACTTGTGGATAGTGTGCAAGAACTTAACTACACTTCTTTAAGATGTGGTGAAGTTTTTTATGTTAATACATCTATGATGCATTTTAACGATTGCACGTTTTTACTGCATTTACATATAATGAGCTATTTGGCAAATCTTTGCATTTCATTATCTCATTGGCATATATTTTGCAATAACACTATTAAGAGATAGTTTATCTGAGTTACTGCTGTTAATATGCATAACCACCTGTAATAGTTAACACATGCATTTAACATACATTCCTCTAGATTCATCAAAATGTATAATTTATGCATGGATAATGCCCACAATAAGAAAAAGGGGCAGAGTTAAGCTAATTACCACATCTCAATGTGTGTTAAAGTTTTTGCAGCCTGCAATACTTGTACTTTGCTACTCACAAAGTGCCTACAAGAGAGAGAGAGACAGAGAGAGACAGACACTATAAGGCCTTCATAGTAGTCAACTATTATATCACTATAGGAGGGTCAGCTAGTAACTCGAGGTGAGGTTTCAGAGGTGGTGCAGGGTTTGGGGGCCAGTTTTACAAGCAGAATGAGATGTACAAACAGCACATTAAGAACATAAGAAATTGCCATGCTGGGACAGACCAAGGGTCCATCAAGCCCAGCTTCCTGTTTCCAACAGAGGCCAAAAACCAGGCCACAAGAACCTGGCAATTACCCAAACACTAAGAAGATCCCATGCTACTGATGCAATTAATAGCAGTGGCTATTCCCTAAGTATAATTGATTAATAGCCATTAATGGACTTCTCCTCCAAGAACTTATCCAAACCTTTTTTGAACCCAGCTACACTAACTGCACTAACTACCTTCTCTGGCAACAAATTCCAGAGCTTTATTGTGCGTTGAGTGAAAAATAATTTTCTCCGATTAGTCTTAAATGTGTTACTTGCTAACTTCATGGAATGCCCCCCTAGTCCTTCTATTATTCGAAAGTGTAAATAACCGAGTCACATCTACTCGTTCAAGACCTCTCATGATCTTAAAGACCTCTATCATATCCCCCCTCAGCCGTCTCTTCTCCAAGCTGAACAGCCCTAACCTCTTCAGCCTTTCCTCATAGGGGAGCTGTTCCATCCCCTTTATCATTTTGGTTGCCCTTCTCTGTACCTCTCCATCGCAACTATATCTTTTTTGAGATGCGGCGACCAGAATTGTACACATTATTCAAGGTGCGGTCTCACCAGTAGATCTCAGTAAAGATTTGACATCATTTGGAGTGATGAAAGTCACACAAAGATGAGATTTCTACAATGTTCTCTCACCCTACTGTGCTGTTTGTACATCTCACTCTGCTTGTAAAACTGGCCCCAAAACCCTACACCGCCACCGAAACCTCACATTGAGTTACTAGCTGGCCCTCCTATAGTGATATAAATAGCTGACTACTATGTGGAGCTTATAAAGGGTCTCTCTCTCTCTCTCTCTCTCTCTCTCTCTCTCTCTCTCTCTCTCTCTCTCTCTCTCTCTCTCTCTCTCCCTCTCCCTCCCCCCCCCCCCCCCGATTAATGGCTGTGATAGCATTAATGCACTTTAAGACATTGGTTCCTATACTTTAAGAAAAAACTCCTCAGAGTAGGTATGCTCAGGACAGTTAGAAAGGATCTGTGGCACAAATGTGTTATTTATTACATATTCAATATGAACTAATCCAACCCAGTGAGTCTGGGATACTGCCCTATCTCACATTGTAGCTCACAGAAATTTTAGGACTAAAGAGAAGGCAGAAAACCTAAAAAATATTAAATATCATGACTTGACAGCAAGCATTTTAGTGATATAGACTGAATATTACAACTTTTGCACTTTACATACATTACACTAAAAGAATGCATAGAGAGAACAATTTTCTGTTAAAAAAAATAATCAAATTTAATGGTTTATAATACACAATTTGTTTTTTTCCATATTAGACATGTGCTGCCAATCAGAAAATAGTACACAATGTAACATGCCCATCTGGTTTAAAAGTTCCATCATTTTCCTTATTTGTTAAGGGTCATTCATACTTAGTGGCTGTGTGTTCAAAGTGGTTGCATTTCTTCTGTAATGTAGTCTCACAGAAAAAAAAAAAAATTATATCCAACGAGTTCAGTTTCTTTTGAAATATAAAAGGCTGTTTCCATGGAAATGTGGGAAAATACATAATCTGTAATTTTAAAAAAGGGACAGCTTTTGAAGGTTGCATGTAATTTAATAAGATTCTTGTTCAAATTGCATTCAGATTAGATATAATGCACCTTTAAACTGACAGTTACTAGTTTTCAAATCCTTATTTGTTTAAAGAAAAAAAAAAGAAGAAGAAGTTTGTTTCCAGAAAGTACTTAAGGCTTTCTTTATGCGGGATTGGACATGAAGGAGCCGCAAGGCTCTTAAAAAAAAAAATTGAATGCAACTCATACAAAAGAGTGTGTTAACCACTGAAAGGACTCAGATTCTCTTAGAAATGTGTGGGTTCATTTTGATTGCCCAAGGGAAGTCCAGGGGTAGCTTCGTGGAAAGGAATGTTTGGAAAGAATAGCTCTCTCGTGGGACTTTCTGTCATGTTGGCCATCAGCCTTGGACATCCAAAAGTGATTTCTTAGTCATAGTAGATAACGATGTATGAACAGTAGATTTCTTTCCTGAACAGTTTCATGACAGGCTCACAAAAAAATAATTCTTCAATGTATGAGCAAAAAGTGAAATTCTCATGCCCCAAAATATTTGGTATGGCAAACTCTCTTACTCTTTGCTTTTTTTATTTGTTGTGGGAACGTTGTTGCATATTTTGAGTTGGTATATCCTCATTTGATGTATATTGCAGGTAAAAAAGAAAGGGCACTTGTAATATATTAAAAACAAATGTAAAGATATAAATGGGAGCTTTGGCAGGAGGTGGTAAACTGGCTCACTCAAGGTCAAACAATAATTAAGTGAATGTGAATTAATTTGAACTGGGAACTCGAATGTCAAAAATCTTTATTCTGAATACAAGATTCTAGTGTCAGCCAGATGAGCATACATATTTTTTCTTATATTGACAGCTTTTAAGAGCAAGGGGCTTTCTTTCTATTATGTATGCCTCTTCTACAAATGATGTAAATTAATCACATCATAAGACCAGCTATGGTCTTCTAGCCACCAGTCTGTGGCAGCATTTTCACTGGTCCATAGAGTGCTATGAATGTTAATCCTTATTTGCTGAAGGTACCATCCCCAGAATACTAATGTTTTCTGGCACCCAGGGCTGAATGATGCATAGGCAATATAGGTACATGCCTAGGGTACCCAAAAACTGGAACTCCCACTGCAAGTCTTTGCTTTTAGGGAAACAACACCCCCCCCCCCCCCCCCCCCCTCACCACCACCACCACCAGCACCAGCAATTTCCTCCTCTGCTTATGGGTGCAACAATCTTAAATCTAGTTGAATAGTACCCAAACTCATATTTTTGTGAGAGCAGCATGGAGGTTCAGACACTAGAGATGGACATTCGGAAGAAACGAAATAGGAAATGAGATGAAATTTCCTATTTTGTTTCGGATCATTTTCAAAATGGAATGAGTTAAATTCTGACGAAATTTTGTCGGAATCTCATTTTATTTTGAAAAACTATATTTAAAAAAAATGTTGCTGGTTGGGCCTAGGCCTAGGCTCAAATCTGTGGCCTTGACTAGGGAGTAGGCCAAAACCCAAAGCAGGGGTCCCGCTCTATGCCTGAGCATGACTCTGGAACCTCACCTAGGCATAGGCCGTGACCGGATGAAGGGACTGCGGTCTATGTCCAAGTGGGATGCCAAGTTCTTGGCCTAGGCCCTGGCCCAATGCCAGGGCCTAGGCTGAGACCTGAGCAAAGGCTCAGACCCAGGCAGTTTCTCATCAATTCCCCTGCCCACATACTTACCAAATCCAATGCCACACCCTGGCCTGGACCCAGACCTGATGCTGGGGCCAAGCTCGGATTCCAATGTCGAGCTTTGGCCTAGGCCAAGGCCTGGGCCCATATCCTATGGCATAACTTGGCTTGGTCCCAACACCAGAGCCTCAGCCTGGTCCTAGACCTGATGCTATGGCCCGGGCCGCAAGTCAGGTCATAATGCCTAGGCCTAGGACTGAATCTGGGCTGCTTGGAGGCTGTCCCAACAACTCTTGGCCTAGGCCAGGGCCCAGTCCCAGGCCCAACACCATGGCCGTGCCCAGAGGCTAGGTTATGACACCTGGCTGGGGCTGGAGGCCGGGTCCCAATGCCGTGGCTTCAGCCTGGACTGAGGTTTGATGCGGTCCAGCCCAGATGCTGAGTCCTGATGCCTGGGCCTCAGCCTGGGATCAGGTCTGGCAGCCAGGCCTCGGCGGTCTTTCTTCGGTCCTCTTTCACGAAATGACACCGATCGCTTGGGAGGGCTCCTAAGCAGACATCGTCATTTCATCAAAGAAGAAAGAATACCTCTGAGGCTGGGTCTGACCTTGGGTCAAGGTCCAGGAACTGGGACCCGGCATTGAGGCTGGGCTCTTGTGTCCGGCCTGGGTCTGAGCCGAGACACTGGCTTCGGGATCTGTTGTCTGGGCTGGGCTGCAACGTCAGGCCTGGGCCTTGTGTAGAGCCTAGGCTAAGGTCAGAGGCTGGCCCCAATGCCAACGCCCAGGCCAAAGCCTCAGCCTTGGGTAGGTTTAGGCTGTAGTTGGTTGCTGCAATCTTGCTCTAGGCCCCATACAAGGCCCTGGCAATGGATCCTCCCTGGGCCGGGCCGGGGAGGATACTGGACCCGCCATATTTCTGGAGAGGAAGGATGGGTGGCAGGCAGGCTTTGGAAAGCCCTGTTTCTTTTTTTTTTTTGAGGGGGAGTTTCAATGTTTGTTTCCTTTTTTTGTAAACTAAAGAAACTAATTAAGTATTGCATGAAGCAAAATTCATGGGGAAAAAAACCCCCAAAGGCGAAATGAATAATGAAGCAATATGTCCCCCCCCCCCCTTCACACCCAGGTTCCATATGGCTCAAAGTCATCACAGCTGTGAGGTGACAGCATTAGCTGTTTATATGATGGTGGCAACTGAAGCAACAGCCAGTAATCAAGCAAGCATCATAACTAGGTGGTAGGGAAGCGTCAGCCAACTGTAAGCTGGTAGTTAGGAGTGTTGCCTACCTGGGATAGAGTGACTGGTAGAAGGGGAGTGGGGGCTGGCCGACTAGATAGGGTGGAAGGAGCTGAATTGTTGGGAGAGGTGGGTGACTGAGGGGATGCAGGGATCCAACTAATATGCAAGTGCAGGGAAGGGGGAATGGTGTGAGAAAAAGATAGAAGAGGGTTAGAACATGAAAGGGGGGTGAGAGAAATGACAGGAAAGAATTAAACAAAAATAGGTTTCAAGAGAATAAAAATGAAATGAAAAAGCAATACAAAGTGCAGACAGATTAATAAGAGGAGAGAAGAATCCAGGCCCATATTTAGGCATATGCAAAGTAAGGTTTCATTACCTTGCCCCGTCAAGGCCTGATCTGCAAATGATCACAGATCACATCACATCACATTGCTATTGTAACCTGGCCACTGCGATGCCAGACTGCAACCACAGCAGTCGGGGGCAGCTCAAGGCAACCTGCTGCCTGAGGCGAGGAATGTGATGGCGCCCCTCCTCCCCCCGACACCCAAAAGGCATACACTCACAAAAAGTCACATGGGGGAAAAAGTAATGAAGTCAGATGGGGAGGCAGGAAGAAAAGCAAACACCCTCCTCCCTCAGATTGGCATGCATTAGCAGTGGAGGGCACACTTATCTTCCACTGACCTCTGCACTGTCCCCCATTCCCTTCTGCCCACTACCACCCCAGCACTAGCCTTAGAAATACAGAAATATACATTCATTGGATATAGAAATGCTGTATCTCAGAATAAAGACATTTATCATTTTCTATCAATTAATGTATTCTGTTATTAAAAGCATCCATTGTACCTGAAGACTGGAGTGTTGCCAATGTAACCCAAATATTTAAAAAGGGCTCCAGGGGCGATCCTGGAAACTATAGACCAGTGAGCCTGACTTCAGTGCCAGGAAAAATAGTGGAAACTATTAAAGATCAAAATTGTAGAGCATATAGATTAAAGAAAGACATGGTTTAATGGAACACAGTCAACATAGATTTACTCATGGGAAGTCTTGCCTAACAAATCTGCTTCATTTTTTGAAGGGGTTAATAAACATGCAGATAAAGGTGAACCAGTAGATGTAGTGTATTTGGATTTTCAGAAGGCGTTTGACAAAGTCCCTCAAGAGAGGCTTGTAAGAAAACTAAAAAGTCATGGGATAGGAAGCGATGTCCATTTGTGGATTACAAACTGGCTAAAAGACAGGAAACAGAGAGTAGGATTAAATGGACAATTTTCTCAGTGGAAGGGAGTGGGCAGTGGAGTGCCTCAGGGATCTGTATTGGGACACATACTTTTCAATCTACCTTATAAATGGCCTGTGACCGACGGCCCGCAAATGCGCAGTAGAGCGCAGCTCTACTGCGCATGTGCGGGCAAGGACGTCGATCAGAAAAAAAAAATGGCGGTGGGGCCGCAGGAGCGGGAGGAGAAGCAGCGGCGCCGCGCGCGCGCGGTGCCGCTGCTTCTCCTCCCCAGATCTGCCGGCAGATCTCGGGGGGGGGGGGAGGGTGTCACTCCCGAGCCCCCCGAGATCTGCCGGCAGGAGCGGGAGGAGTCAATGGAGCCGGGTGAGGGTTGCGGGAAGTCGCGCTTACGGCGCCGGGAGGAAATGGAGGTGGGTGAAGGGAGGGACTGAGTGGGAGGGAGGGAGAGGGGGACTGAGTGAGTGGGAGGGAGGGAGAGGGGGACTGAGTGGGAGGGAGTGAGGGAGAGGAGGGAGTGAGGGAGAGGGGGGACTGAGTGAGAGGAGAGGGAGGGTGGAGAGGAGTGGGTGGGGGAGGGGGGTGGTGAAGAGTGAGGGGAGAGAGAATGAGGGGGAGGTGAGAGACAGAGGGATGTAGCCCGTTTTAACGGGCTTTACGGCTTGTATATTTATAAATGATCTGGAAAGAAATATGACAAGTGAGGTAATCAAATTTGCAGATGATACAAAATTGTTCAGAGTAGTTAAATCACAAGCAGATTGTGATAAATTGCAGGAAGACCTTGTGAGACTGGAAAATTGGGCATCCAAATGGTAGATGGAATTTAATGTGGATAAGTGCAAGGTGATGCATATAGGGAAAAATAACCCATGCTATAGTTACAAAATGTTAGGTTCCATATTAGGAGCTACCACTCAAGAAAGAGATCTAGGCGTCATAGTGGATAACACATTGAAATCATCGGTTCAGTGTGCTGCGGCAGTCAAAAAAGCAAACAGTATGTTAGGAATTATTAGAAAGGGAATGGTGAATAAAACGGAAAATGTCATAATGCCTCTATATCGCTCCATGGTGAGACTGTACCTTGAATACTGTGTACAATTCTGGTCGCTGCATCTCAAAAAAGATATAGTTGCGATGGAGAAGGTACAGAGGAGGGCGACTAACATGATAAAGGGAATGGAACAGCTTCCCTGTGAGGAAAGACTAAAGAAGTTAGGACTTTTCAGCTTGGAGAAGTGATGGCTGAGGGGGGATATGATAGAGGTGTTTAAAATCATGAGAGGTCTAGAACGGGTTAATGCGAATCAGTTATTTACTCTTTTGGATAATAGAAAGAGTAGGGGGCACTCAATGAAGTTAGCATGTGGCACATTTAAAACTAATCGGAGAAAGTTCTTTTTCACTCAACGCACAATTATACTCTGGAATTTGTTGCCAGAGGATGTGGTTAGTGCAGTTAGTGTAGCTGTGTTTAATAAAGGATTGGATAAGTTCTTGGAGGAGAAGTCTATTACCTGCTATTAATTAAGTTGACTTAGAAAATAGCCACTGCTATTACTAGCAACAGTAGCATGGAATAGACTTAGTTTTTGGGTACCTGCCAGGTACTTATGGCCTGGATTGGCCACTGTTGGAAACAGATGCTGGGCTTGATGGACCCTTGGTCTGACCCAGTATAGGCATGTTCTTATGTTCTTATGTTCTTATCATCAGCAGAATTGAGCCAAAAAATCTCCAACTCAAATTTCTAATTTTTATCTAAATACCCAAGTAGTAGAGAACATCCATTGGCCTGCCATTAACTCTATCTGGCAACCTGGCTATAAGACATTACAAGAAAAAACCCCAAGGGCCCTAATGCAATAAAGAAAGCCCTAGCCACCCAGCAAAATTGTTTGATAACATTTCATCAACAATTTTAGGAAACGGATACAAGATCTCACTCACTCTGATGATATTTAACCCCTTATAAATTACACAACATATATACATAGGTAATAATTGGAGATGAATATAGAATAAAGAGACCATAAAGCATAAAATGTTCATACAAAAACTAAACTGGAATCCACAACAAACCAGATGATATATGTATTGCAACATTACCATTCTTCATATAACATCAAACAATAAAATTATGAAATATAAATCATGAGAAATACTAGTAAGAGCATACTAATAAAATAAAAACATATTTCAAAACATCTGATGACTAGAACATCCAATAATTTAAAAATGCTATACATTTCTCAAAAACACCAATAAAATATTTTACATCAGTAGCAGCAATATATTTTACAACATCAAATAACAGCTAATAATTAAAACTAATAAGGATTTTTAAAAATCCTCAATACCTGGAAGCCTTTGATTCCGGTCACCAAGAGATTGTTGTGGATATGTTAGTTGAAGGAGGGGGAGGAGACGCACAAACTTTCTCTTCCTTCTCTTGTGCTCACTCATAGATACATGCAAACACACATACAGACACATGTATGCTGACTCTTTCACACTCATTCATACACATTTGTTCACATGCTCTCTCTCACACACACACACACACACATACACACACACATACTTTCACGCTCCCACGCATGCATGTTCTCTAACATATAACACTTTCTCAAGCTCCCAACATGTATGCTCCCAGACACACAATCTCTGAGACACTGACACATGCTCTCATACATACACACTGGCTCCCATACACTCTGCACAGTGGCTCACACTCTTGCATACTCACACATGTACATGCTGGCTCACGGTCACTCTCTCACACTCACACACATGCATGTTCACTCATATGAACTCTCTCATGCTCACACCTACTCTCACATGCTCACACACATACATGCTCACTCACATGCACTCTCACTCACTTTTCACCCTCTGGGACTCTAAACTAAAAATAAATTGCTTTTACTTACACTGATCAGGGGGGGGGATCCAGACTGGGTTGTGATCCTGTAAGTGTCCCTTCCTGAGGGCTAAAAGGCTCCAATGCTGGGAGGGATAAGGAGAGGAGAAGTGGGTAGGGAAAGCGGTTAATTTTTTGCCAAAGCTAAGCATAACAGTGGCCTAGGAGCAGACAGCACTGGGAGACCTTCAGCTGGCAGTGAGGCCGCAGATTGGGAGATCTGCTGGCTGCCTCCCGCTGGCAGAGGAAGAGACAATGGCAGAGAAGCATGGGGAAGCTGTGACAGTGCTTCCTGCCGTCGCGGTGAAGCAAGGGGAGGGACACCTAAGGAGAGTAGGGAGCAGGAAGCACTACTGCAGCCGGTTAGAAAGGAAAATGGGAAGCAGATTGCCCCATGCAGACCTGGGAACCTTTGATTTCTGGTCGCTCTGAGATTGTTATGGAGTAGGGAGGTGAGGGAGGGTATGCACACAAACATTGTCTTACACATACACACTCTAGTATACACAATTGTTCACTCACTCCTTTCACACACATACATGCTCATTCTCACACAGTTCTCTCCCTCTCTCACATACACATATACACATATGATCACGCATACTCGCTTCTCTCCTTTTCACAGCCTGATACACTTTCATTCATGCCTACCCCTGCTCTAGTCCTAGGCAAAGCCTCTACCATGAGAATATCCCAGTGTATCGTGGGGACAAAGAAAAGGAAAATCCTGTGGTTGGAAGTGTGACTAGTTGTTTTAAAAGAGTAAATAAACAATAACAAAAATACATTTTACCTGGAGGTTTGCATGATGCTCCTTGTAGTGGGTGTTCAGGCTGGAAACTGGTGCTGGCCCCTGAGTGGCATAGCCCTGGTGTTTGGGAGCTGATGAAAGGCACACCCATGGGGGGGGCGTGGCAGTCCAAAAAAGAAAGAAGATGGTTGCCATGGATCCCATCCCACCGACGGCGAAGGCAAGAAGAGGCCCGTGCATGATCCGAATGGCAGCAGGAGGCAACCCATTCAGCTGCTGCTCCTATTCCTATGCCAGCCCCGCAGATTTGGCCCAGAGAATTCAGAATTCTTAATGAATTGCCGGGTCTCTGGGTCAACATCCTTACTCTGGCTGCGGAGAAAGAAAGCAGGCCTCGAGTGCCGCTGGTGGACCCCATACCACCGGCAGCAAAAGTGAGACGAGGCTCATGTTAGCTCTGTGATTTTTGAATACCGCAGAGCTGGCACAGGAGAAGGAGCAGCAGCTAGCAGGCTCCCTCCTGATTCTGGTTGGATCATTGTCGGGCCTCTTCTTGCCTTCGCCGCCGGTGCTATGGGGACCACCGGCGGCACTCGAGGCCTGCTTTCTTCCTCCGCAGCCGGAGTTTAAGGTTGTTGACCCGGAGAGCTGACAATTCATTCTGAATTCTGGAGTCTATGGGCCAAATCCAGAGAGCTCCCAGATATGGTCCCGCTGCTGCCGAAACCGCGAAAATTAAAAAGGCAGACCGCGGCATGCAAAAAACTGCTTCTGTGTGGCTGGTGTTGGTCATAGCTCCACGAGAATGGAGCTGCTGTGACCGACACTAACCCACTGCACAGGTCAGATCGGGCAACCGGGGCATGCCCGAAGCCCCGCTAGGCCAATACGCCCCTGGGGCAGGGTGAGGCAGATGCCACAGGGGTACTTTCAGAGGGGCCTTTTTTTGCCGCCTCGAAATTCTGCCACCTGAGGCAACCGCATCGCCTTGCCTCAATATAGAACTGCCCCTGCCTGCAGCTAATTTAAACACAATTCAGTGTGTGGGACCTGGGAGCCCTTGTGCCCTGACAGCTTGCTCACATGAAAAGAAAATTGCACACACCTAGTCACTCTTTGGAGGGAACATTTCTGAGAAGCCCAGCGGTGCCCTGCCCCTCACCTGGCATTCATGAAAACAGGAAACCCATACAGGAGAAGCAGGAGGAGGAGGATGGGGCGGGGGCACTGCTATTCCTTTGGCATGCGAGGGCATCCTGGCCCTGCGCTGACATTTTTTAGGTAGCAACTGCTGTGTGTCAGCACCAGGACTCTGAGGTGAAGTTCAGTATTCCCTGCAGTTGCGATGACCTTGTGAGAGAGACGCTGCCCCCTGGTTGACTATGGGTGTTGCATTACTAAATCCAGCCCCTGGTGAGCTGGAAAGAAGAAAAATAGCCAGAAACTACTATTTTTTAAGAAAACAAGGTTATTTAATTAACTAAAGCACTCTGCCAGGGAGACACTTTTTAAAAAGAAAAGATAGCTAGCTGGTTCCTGGCTTCACAAAGATTGACAAATACTCTTCCAGCACACTGTTGCTACAACAAAAAACAGTTGGGGGAGGGAGAAATGTGGCTAGCAAAATGCAAATTATTACAAAGGGAGAACCCCCTCCATCCACAGATTTATATGATGCAGGGAAGTTGGGAGCGAAAAAATTAGAAGGAAAACTTGAAGTGGAAGTCTTACAATGGAACCATAAGCCCCTTTGCTGGAGGCTGACGGTCACAGACCAAGCAGTCGAGAGGGGGGTGACAAAACTCAAGGGTCTTTTGGTTGCAGCCCTGCTCTGTTTCACCATTAGCACTACCGAATGACTAGATCCAAATGTGTCTCAGAGCTGTGAGGGACTCATTAGCTTTATTGGACTTAAAAAAAAAAAAAAGGAGATGCTTTCAGGAATGCAGCAGGTTGGAACTTGATGAATGGCCCTTTTCAGATCCAGAGACAAAGTAAAGATCATGCAGTTCCTCTCTAGTGGTGTTTCAGTACTGTGAAGGAGTGTGCCTGAGAACCCTCCTTAACCAGTGCGGCATCAGGCATCTAGCCTGGTCCACTTTAAAAGCCGGAGAGACAGGTAGGAGAGCGGGTATAAGAGTTTGGGCCCAGGTAGGAACAGAGAGGCCTCGGATCCCCAGAAGAAGGTAGTTCCTGCCAGAACGTGAGTGTGGCTGAAGGTAAGCCATTTACGTTGGACAATTTACTTGTGGGGAAAAACAGAAATTTCATGTAAGAAAAGTCAGAATCCAGCCTGGGTCTGTCCTCTGGGAAGTTACAACTTCTGCTGACTCACAAGTACATATTGAGAAAAGAGCACATTCTGGGGCATGTTATGTTGCTAATCGGTACTCTACATAAAGCTCAGAGAAAAGACAGAGGCCTCCCCAGCAGGCTGGGCCTGTAGATGGAGCTTCTTTACCAACTTTTCTGAAGCCTGCTTTCCGCAATTAACTGGAAAACATATTACTGGAAATGTTTCTGTCTATAAATGCCATATTGTTAATTTGTTTGAGTGTAGTGTGGGCAAAGAAGTATCTTTGCATCTAAATTATATTTGAAAAATGCTGTTGTATATCATAACTACAAGCCCAATCTTTAAACACAGTTGGGGGGGGGGGGGGTTTTAGGAAAGTTGTAATCATTATACTGCCTAAATCTCCATTAATAACCTTCCAGTAAATCACGATTTCCTTTTTGAGGTGCTGGATTTATCTCCAATTAGTTTACCTTGATTATGTGCATTGCTTACAAGTGGTAGAGCAGAGCAAATGGTAAGACTTTTTCAGTGCCAGTGCAAGGATGTCCGGCCTCCCTAGGCGGCAATCTCTCTCTCTTCCCGACCCCTCGAATCAGCAATCTCACCTACCTCCCCGTTGCACCGCGCGACTCCTTCCCTTTTCACACACGACGTCCTCGCATCGACTTATGGTGTCCCGCCCCATTCTACCACCCTAGGGGGCTGCCTAGTCTGTCTTATATGTCCCGCCGGCCCAGGGCTTTGTTAGATGGGCATACTCTCCACCTCAGAAGGCCTTTCTTTCAGGTAAGTGATTGCTATTGAATGTGCAAAAGCAGCGGGAAGTGAGGCTGGAGGAAAAACATAAAATGACAGGTACTTGTGCAGCCCTTAAGAAAAGCCAATCTACAAGTTCCTGCATGCAGTGAGGTAAAACCAGGACTGGATCAACCTGTCCTGAATATCTGGAGCCAGCTGGCACACTTAGGGGATATTGTTCCATTAGGCGTGTAGGTATAGTTCTAGCACATTGGCCCTGAGAATAACTTCTTGATAATGTACAGTAGTTTACTGTGAGGGCAGCATGGCTGTCACACACTGTATGTATTGGGGCAATGGCGATGTCATAAATGGATGCCAAAAATATGAAGGAGGTTACATCTTGTGACAATGCAGACCTAATGAGGCTGACTCACAAAAATCCTGAGTAAGACTGGAAGTGAATGCAAAGCAGCAGTAATGTACAACCGCATTCTTTTGCAAGATAAATTTTCTGTCACATTAAACAAATGATCCCCCCCCCCCCACACACACACACACACACACACTCACCCTTATTTTTGTTTCTGATTTGTTTCATTCTGGAGAAAATATTTGTATGGAAAAGGTTTGAAGACCCATCCCAGCAGAGTGGAGCACTGCTCTGTTTATCAGAGCCCCATGCAGGCATCGCAATGGTGCACACACAGCATTAAGAAATGAATGATGGTCTATGCACATGGATCTTAGGGCAAGATAAGATTTTATCAATATAAATTAAGTGACACTTAAAAGAAAGAGGAGGAGAGATTTGCCAGCAAGGGAATAAGTTCATACTAAAGGTTCCAGCCTTTATTTGTTTTATTTTTTGCAAACAATTGTAAAAATACGACACACCATTTATTAGAACCAAAAGTTTCACTTAGGAATAAGACCCAATGGGAAAGCAGTAGAGGCAAGTTGTTGATGATGTGAAGAATCTAGCTCCTGCAGCTTGATTTTACTCTGACGCAGATATGCAGAACCTGCACCCTATACATTTAGATTCTGAATTCAAACTCAGGGCTGATATGCTAAAGTGCAACATTTTTTCACAAATGGTATAATTTTAAGTGAAAAATAGTACAAAATGCACACAAACGTACAAAAATACCAAGTATGGTTGTTTTGAAAACCCCTTTAGTGAAAAAATGTTTGCACCAGTCAGCTTCATATTATGCACAAACGTTTACTCAAATTCCCTAGTAATGAGCTGCTGGGATGCAAAATCATGCAAAGCTGCTCATTACTTGGGGAACTTGAGGCTTTGTATAGAAAAACAAAACTACACCTCAGTGAGGTGTAGATATTTTCAGGTTAGGTCCAGGATATGGTGGTTGGCGAGAACCACCATGTGGATTTAAAGGAGGCCTTGCAACTGTTGTGAGCACCCTCACATTACCCAGAGTGGTTATAGTAACCCCTCTATTCTGACTCCTAAATTCCTCGTGGACCATAAATATTAAATTTGATACCCTTAGTGAAGCTTTGCGTCATCTCACCTCACCCCTTGTTCCCCAAAATCCACCAAAATCCCCATTAGGGGAGTCAACCCCCTCACCTCCCATGTCCCCAAAAGCTTGACCCATTGAAGGGTTGGTCTTTTGGAGGCAGAAGAAATCTCATTAATTCCTGACCTGCCGGCACAATGTGCCCTTTTTCAATGGTGTGCTGGAGAGGCAAGAATGAGTGGATATCATTCCTGCCTCCAGACAACCACCCCTTCAATGGGGTAAAATTTTGGAGGCACAGGGCAGGGTCAGCTCCTAATGGGATTTTGAAGTCAAGTGGCAGGAGGTTCCCCCAAGGAGTTTACATTTACTGTTTATGGCCCGTGCGAAGAATGATCTTTAATGCCACCAGAGAATTTCTGCTACACTCTGGGGAAGCGGGGGAGATGTTCACACTTGCTGTGAGGCCCCTTTAATTCCATACAGTGGTTTGCAGAAACCAGGTTCCTGGCCATGCATTGCTATGGCCAGGAATGCTTGGAAATTTTCAGATGCAATTTTGCTGCACATGCTAATGAACTCCAAGTTTATCATTTGGAGCAAGATTGCATGCAAAACAGATGTTAAACTGCAGAAATACCATAGGTTAGTGCATTGGATTTGCATTATTTTGTGAGATGGACATATATAAGAATATAAGGCTTGCCATACTAGGTAAGACCAAGGGTCCATCAATCCCTGTATCCTGTTTCCAATAGTGGCCAAGCCAGATCACAAGTACCTGGCAGGATCCCAAGGGGTAGATGGATTCCAAACTGCTAATCCCAAGAATAAGCAGTGGATTTCTGCAATGTCATATGGTGCAATGGACGGCCGGCGCCATCTTGTGCTCCTACCATTTGACAGGGGCCGACCAATGGCACCGGTAGCCCCTGTGACATAGTAAGGGCAAAGGCTATCGGCACCATTTTGAATACTGGCAGCCGACGGCCCGAGTGCAGGAGATCACTCCAGGACCCCCGCTGGACCACCAGGGACTTTTGGAAAGTTTTTTTTTTTTGGGGGGGGGGGTCAGGAGGGTGAGGGTTGTAGTTAATTAAATTTAAAGGGTTGGGATGGGGTTTTTTTGAGAAATGAATACATATGTAACTAATGAATGGATCAGGGTCCCCGAGAACGGATGCAACAGATTTTGGTCCCGATGAATACGAATACCGAATGGGACGAATCCGTCCCTGCTGCACATCCCTACTGGAAATAGAGATGGGGAACACTAAATAAACAAGTCCTGTTCCTTCAGAAGCTACCAAGAATGCTGCACCATTCACTACACTTATGCAGGCAGGAGCTCACCACTCCAGCATTCACCAAGGACATGCTGTTGTGAAAATGGTACACTCCATTCCTGTCTCTAACCCTGGGCTTAAGCTAGGCCATCTATTGGAGAATGAGGGAGTCTATAGGAAAGTCCTCTGACTACCTTAATGGATTAGGCACAGCTGTCTCACCTGGTCTTCCTTAAGATCCAGATCCACAAGGAATCCTGGGTGAAGAGAGGAGCCTCTCACTAGAGTGCAAGAACTCAGGGCTTAGAAATGGTTAGTTGTGCCTGGGGAGTGGGCAGGAAGCCGAGCTATGCTAAAACCTCTTTTGCTTGACGTGTATACTATCTGAACCTTAAGGTAAGCTTCATCGTGCCTTTGTTTTGCTTTGTACTTCATGTTTTTTCACTGTAAATAAATTGAACTAAAGGAAACAACCAGAATCTGCCTCCTTCCTTCTGGCTGTTTCCAAGCTGCTATCGCTCAAATTACCACATGGAGCGTCATCTATTTTCATCAAACTGAGGTAAAGTAAAAACAGTCAACAAGCACCTTGACTTGATCTTTGTCACACTATGACCAGAGTCAGATCTCTTATGGTGCTCTAATCTGAGGAAAATGATCCCATTCCACCAAGTGTAATAAACTAAAACACATGAAATGCTTACGTAGACATGGGGACCTCAGTTTTCAATTTTCAATTTATATTCCCTGGGATTTTTTCAGTTTTTATTATAATCAACCAAAAGGCAAAAAAATCAGATGAAGAAATGACAATTTTCCCCCCAAATGTGTTGGTTTTATAATAGACACTGATAAAGTGTTGGGGAAAATATAAACAGGAAATGAAGGCCCTACCTATAAAATAAAAAATGCCCATAACCCCCTCCTCCAAAACCTGAGTAACAGATAGTGGGACAAAAACATGACAGTATTTAATGAAGGTATAGCAAAGATTTTTGTTTTCTTTTTTTGTTAAATATGGATCCCTTGGGAGAGATTCAAGCTATCTCCCGGTAAAATTACTCTCAGTTATTTGACTTGGACAATATAAACCTCTGCTGATGACATTTCCTGCCTTGCAGTTGGTTTTTTTCCATATTATAAGTTGGGCTTCTGATTTTAGGCTTTAACCAATAAACCCCCAATGTAAAATACATAAAATGGATGTTTATTAGATAAACACCACTTCCCCTACTACGCTCTCAGCCCTTTTTTACCTGCTCTGGATCCTCTGCTTGTTTTTTTGTGCCTTTTCCACTCTTAACGATTCCTCAGCTGCACAAATGTATGTGTAGGGATCTTCTAGAACCCTCATGCACTAATTGTCCCTAACTTAAGCCCTAGGGTAGGATTTTGTAGTTTGCAGACTATCCCTGCAGACCCCTCCACTGAGGCTTCTCTGGATTGGTCATCAGTGCACCATAAAAGAAAGTTGTACACAAGGAGCAATAGGGTTTTTGGTTTGGCATTCAGAATTTTGAGTGGCAGGAGTGTTCTCCATTTTGCGCCCCTCCCCCTTCCCCCCCCCCCCCAAGTCTGATCTGGGGGAAATGACATTTTTTGTTTGTGTTTTGGAGAGTGCAGAGTAGCAGAAAAGATTGCTCATATTGGGCCCCAGCCTGCATCATGGGGAAAAGGGGCTTTGCCTGGCCAGCACCCCACTGTCTGGAAGGGACTGTCGAGAGAGGAGAAGAGGAGTTTCAGAGAAGAGTTGCTGCTTTTCCTGTGAGTTCTGTTTTTTGGGATCCTGCTCCTGCCTAAGGAGGCTTTGTTACCCCTGCCTACTGCCCACCTGACAGAGAAGAAGAGAGAATCATTTTCACAGAGGCAGAGTTTTCTTCCTGTTTTGAGAGGAAGTTTTCCTACAATTTCCTTCCCACAGAGAGAGAAGATATTTTGGATTTTTGAACACGTTAGGGACTTTCTACCACCAGCAGAGAAAGAAAAAGTGTGGAGATCCCAGCCTACTAGGAACACACTCTCTAAACTTTAGGAGAATTGGATATCTCCCTAGTGCTTACTAGGGATGTGCAATTATTTTTCCTGAATTAGGCAATGTCAATGAAATTGCCTAATTCGGAATGGTTCGAGAGAACCGAAAAACGTTTGAATTTTTTCCGAAATTTTGGAAAAAAATATTTTTTGAGTTAGCGCGCGCTCACTCCCGATACTGTGCGCTAACTCTGCCAGGTTAGTGCGTACTAACCCAAAAATTGGGGCCCCCAAAAATAAAAAACCCTGAACGACGGAAAAAATGAAATCAACAATAGTACCTGCATTGTAAAAATACCAGATAAATACCAAGAACCTTAATTAGCTGAAATATAAACCCCTACATTTATAATTTATAAATACCTAAAATAAGAAGCCCTAATTCTAAGGGTTTATAAATTGAATATTTTAGGGGTTTATTTTTCAGGTAATTAGGTATATTTGGCAGGTACTAAAGTTAAGTGTTTTATCAAGGTTTTTACCATGCAAGTTAAAAATCTTGGCACATTTTAGGTGACGGTAATTTAATAAGTTACTCATCAGTTTATCTTAAAATATTTACATGCTGTGTTGCATGGTGTGTATTTGGCTAGGGTGGTGTGGTTGAGGGCAATGGGGTAAGGGTATGGCGGATACAGGGTATGTATATGTGTATGGCTAGAGGGAGTGGTGGAATGTGTGTGGACGGAGAAGTTGGGGTGGTAGGGATCTGGGTGATAGGAAGTGGCTGCTGGCAGGCCATGTATGTGTATGTGTTTCTTTAGAGGTGGTAGCAGGCTGTGTATCCTCTCTCTCATGAACACACTTAACGTTCATTCTCTCATACACTCCCTCTCTAAAACACACACCCATGCTCTCACACAATACTTTTCTCTCTTAAATACACATGCAAACAGGTGCTCACACCAGACTAGATGGAACATATGGTCTTTTTCTGCCGTCACATTTCTATTCGAATAACGCACACACAGACTTTCACTCTCTCTCACATACACACTCAAGGCCTCCCCCCTCCTTTTGGGCTGTAGTGGGATGGGGTCCACCATGGCCCAAGTGGGCCTATATTTGGGCCATGGCTGGATGGGATTTGCAGCAGACCTGGCAAGATTTTCTCCAGGCTATGGTGGGATGTGGTCTGCTGCGGTCCTGCTGGATTTCCCTTCAGGCCATGGTGAAATGGGAAAAATCCTGCTGGGATTTTTTTGGGCCACAGCAGGATGGGGTTCACCATGGCCCGATGAGCCTATTTTTGGCCCAACTCCAATGACATGTTCCAGCCATTACAGGATGCCTCTTATTTACTGCAGCATTCTGATGACATCAGAGGACATCCACAGTATGCCTAGTTTTTAGGTTTTCCCCAGTTAAAACAAACCAAAACCCCCCCCCAAAAAACAGTTTTCCCATCAGGGGTGCTTTATTAAGGTTTTTCAGTTTTAACTTAAAATCAGAAGCCGTAATTATAATGCAAAATGGTTGTTTACTCTTTAGAGTAGACATTTCAGAGTTGGTTAGCTCCGGTCATCAAGAGCCAAAAGGAGGTCTGGCTTTCAGGATATCAACAATGAATATGCATGAGATATATTTGCGTACAATGGAGCAATTGCATGCAAACTTCTCATGCATATTCATTGTGGATATCATGAAAATCAGACCTCTTTTTGGCTTAAGGGCTGCAGTTGGCTATGCCTGTGATGTTTCGAAAATTCAACGGGATAGACTTTAAAAGGTTGCACTCCAATATAGGATCGGCCTGGGAGGGAACTTCCCTACCCCCTAATCTATCCTTCCTATCCCTTCCCCTAACCTTCCCACCCCCTATCCCTATTCTAACCCCCCCACAAAAAGTTATCTCACTTTTGCGCTGCTTGAAGCAGGTGAAGGTTTGTGCGCACCTGGCAGCCTGCCAGCACGCGATCCCCCGTACAGCAGCAAATGGCCGCTGTGCTGGGGTCTCTAGCCCTACCCCACCCTGTGCCCCACCCTATTCCCGAAGCCCCAGGACTTACCTGTGTCCATGGGCTTTATGCGCGTGGCCGGGCCTTTTAAAAAAGGCCGGGCGCGTGTAGGGCTTTTAAAAATCCGGCCTAAAGATTTTGGAGCTAGATGGTGTTTGAGTGTGTAGTGAGAATAAAAGCTATTTAATAGATACCTATTCTAGTGTATGTTTAATTTATGCCATACATAATTATATTGTTGAAAAGATGTCGGACTCATGCAATGTCTGTTTTAGGCTTCCACTGTGACTGACACTTCAAACCTCAGCAACCACTGTTCAAGTGCACTTGAGCTCCCATCTTTGTGTTGTCAGTCAGCAATGAGCTGTTGCATCACAGTTTCCAGTCAAGGTGTCCATTTGAGCCGAAAAAATAATAGATTCACCATGGTCTTATGGTTGGAAGATGTAAAAAGCAAACAAGCAAAAGAAAAACTCCAGGAGCAGTTTTGATGTCATTTCCCCATAGTCCTTCCCCTGAAGAAAAACAGAAACACTGTTTTTCTCTATTTTGCTAATTCTCAAAATTCCAAAGAATGGTGTTTTATGTGGTTTGTACAGGAAACCTTGTCTAACTAGGAAAGGCATTTTTTTTTTATAGCTATGCGACCTTATAGACTGTTCTTATTTTGTATGAATTTGGCTTTTCTCTCATGGAATTAGATTTTTCTGTACATTTCTTTTGCAAACTACATCACGCCTAAATCCAAAAGGAAGTGCTTTAACTTTTAGAACCCCGATGTTTAATAATTATACGCTCGCTCAGTGTACTTCAAAGATAAGTGCTTTAAAAGCCGAGTGTTAGTTTTCTAAGTGTCTGCTCCCTTGTGTAACCATGAGTTAGTATGAAAGGCAAGGAACTTCATTAATATACCTTTATAGTTAAAAAAAAAATGTTTTGATGCAATTGAATGGTTCTTTGAAACAAAGCACACATATGCATTTGATCTAAAGTTTTAGAATGTCAAATAGCACCAGACTGCAAATAGCTATCGCAGGTATCACCAGAGTGCTTATTTTTCCCAAGCTTGACAGGTTAAAGCAAGTGACACCATGTGTATCAAATATATCAAAAGACCTTTTTTTTTGTGCAGATCTCTATCCTTGCCATTGAGAATCCCACTGAGGCTTCTGCAAGACAAGAGAAAAGACATATTTTCCATTGGTTTCGAGTAGTGAGAGAAACAGCTTTCATAATTTACTGAGGGGGGTCAGAAAAGTACAGCAAAACATGGGGTGTTCCCTGGGCTCCAGTTTCAAATCTCTTCGACTTGTTCAGTCTTATATTTTGTCACTTAATGTGGTATTGAATGGCATTTTTACCTTGGGCCACCTGATTTAAAAAATACCCTTGGGCAGAAGAAAAGGATTTGTATTGGAGTTCATGCAGGAAGTTATGAACATTTTTTTCAGGAGTAATGCTCTTATAACTTATGGGTCCATTCATCCCCGGTCTCCTCTGCACATCAAATGTCTCTGGAAATGTGGGTTTTGCCACGCTGTACTGAAAAATGTTCTTTAAATTCCAATTAATCAGCTTATTATTAGTATTATATAATATTTGGCTTTTAGAAAGTGAAAAAACTTTAAAGCCTACACATCTGTGGTATATAGTAATTTTTTTGCTCTCTTCTCATAGAGTGACACAATCTTTATTTATGTGCAAGGTGACCCTACACAGCGCCTGGCAGACATGGTGGAGGAAGTAGTCCAGAGAGCGACTGATTTGACACAAAAAGAAATAACATTTTTGGTAACATTACATCCAAGGAAACTGGTGATTTATTCAGTCCCTAAGATCCACAAGGATCTTAACTCTCCTCCTATTAGACCCATAGTGTCACAAAATGGGTCAGTATTGGAACCAGTAGCTAGCTTTTTATTGACATATTTTTGCAACCATACGTTCAGGAAGGCAGATCGTATGTAAAAGATACAGAACATTTTTTGAAGCTGTTTACTGTCATTGGAAGTTAGTCAGGCCAACCTTGTTATGGTCACCATGGATATCAGTTCCTTGTATACCAACATTCCTCAGCACAGCGCCCTCCAGATAGTTGCTCAAGTTTTGGCACAACGGGTAACACCACACAGAATTAGAATGGAGTTGTTGTTAGAATTAACAGAAATAGTGCTATGTAACAACTACTTATGGTTTGGGGCAGGATGTTTTCAACAAATACATGGCTACCCATGAGCTCATCGCTAGCGCCAGCTGTGGCAAACTTATATGTTGCCAATTTTGAGGAGCACCATATAGTTCAATCTGATTGGTGGGCAGATATTAAATGCTGGCATTGTTTTATAGATAATATATCACAAATGATGGTGTACCTGGTATCTCTTTTATAAACTCATTCAGGCTGTCTCGCTTCAAAAAGGAATATAAATTTTTGTAGGACCACTACTCATGGAGTCAAGGTATTCAACCAGACTCTCTTTATGGTCTAAGGTCCGTTTTGCTATTTTTTTATAATTTTTCACTTTTATCATAAATGTATTCTTCCAACAAACTGATGAAGGCTCCTCCATTTAAATAGGGTAACAACAATGTCACTTTTCGATATAAATTCAACACAAATTCAGCAGTGATACTCATCTGCATAGCCCCAACAACGATGTCACTTTTTCGATGTAAACTCAACAAATTCAGCAGTGATACTCATCTGCATAGCCCAACATGATCGTGTTTCGGACCCCCACCATCGGGGTCCTGCTTCAGGGGAACAAATCCTTAACACTTATTCTGTGACGTCCAAAAAGGCATTCATCAGACAACTTTCATAATCACCGGCAGCTATTTCAAATCCAATTATGCAGACGCGGTCCAAATTTGGACTCGCCTTTCTTTCATTTGTGATATATTGTTTACATTTCGGTTACCGGAATACACGTGTTGCGTTAGAGGGCCTTTTGTGTGATTAATATTGTTTTATAGATGACATTTTTTTCCTATGGACAGGTTCAGATCAACAACTTCAGAATTTCTTTACATGGATCAATACAGTGGACAGTCATCTTGAATTTACAGCACAATCATCGCGGGAGCATATCACCTTCTTGGAAGTAGCAGTAACCAGAATAAATGGGCAGTTTTGTACCATGGTACATTGAAAACCCATGGATAGGAACAATTTACTAAAATTCCCCAATCATCATGCCCACAATTTTAAAATTGGCTTGCCAGTAAGCCAGTTTTTTAGAATAAGACGTATTTGTTCCATAGAAACAGAATTTGAAATTCAAGCTAACATACTAAAAGACAGATTTCGAGTCAGAGGATATCCCCAGAAAGCAATCCAGAGGGCATACAAGAGAGCAAAATTTAGTAACCGCCAACAGTTACTCTCATACAAACCTAAAAAGGAAGCATACCGATTAGTTTGCGTGTTACAGCAGTCTATAGCAACAGGAGTTATAATTTCAGCCATTAAAAAGCACTGGCATATTTTAACTCTACATGAAGAGTTTAAAGAACTACCATTGTTTACTTTTACATGAGGTCATAACATCAGAGTCATGTTGGTACATGCTCAATTGGATTATAGTGTCACTTCAGGGGAAATTTGAGGCCACCAGATCTGCGGCCATTGCAGTTGGTACCAACAAGCCATAGTGGGGAAAGAATGGGTGGATCCTGTTACTAACTACAAGGTTTGGAGAAAATCTAACACCAACTGCAATTCCAGCAACATAGTGTATGCGGTTATATGCCTTTGTCCCAGATTTATGTGGGTCGGACTACTCGCCCAGTACAAGTAAGATAGGGAGAACACAAATTGTGGTTTAGCACTGCTAAAATGACGGCACCAATGGTTCAACATCTGAAGGAGGCAGGACATGTTATAGCAGATTTGCAATAGACTATTTTGGAACAAGTTAAAGCTACCATGTGTGGAGGGGACTTGAGCACGAAACTAAATTATCGTGAATTATTCTGAATTTACACATTGAGTTCGTTGTACCCAACGGGGATGAATGAAGATTTAAATTTGATGACAGTGTTATAATAACATCATCCAGGTGTATATAAAGTTCTGCTATGCATGAAGTCCCTAATAAACCTGCCACTGGAGTGCCGACATATTTAAGATGTTTGAGCAGAGTATGAGGAGCGGCGCCGTACAATAGGACTTCTATCAGGTCCGGTTTGGCATATACACACAGTGATTTGAGTAGAGAGGCCTGTATCCATCAGGTCCGATAGTATTATAGTGCATTGATAGGTGCTTCAATCAGGTCCGTTTTCACCTGTTGTGGGTAACTGACATCAAATGGGTGTGGTTTATAAACAAAGCACTAAGTTTAAAATAGTAGTGCCAACTTTACAACCAAATAGAGGTGAGAGAAACCAATGATTGGATACGTTAAGTATTATGGTCACTTACGACAATGTTAAAGCCATTGGATTGGTAAATTTCCACGTGGAAGCAGTGGTTATAAGGGATCCGTTTTTGCACTGGGTCAGTTGACATCCGGCGTTGACAAGAACAACTAAGAGTGGAAGAGATCCGGATTTAGATACGTTATGAATTTTGAACCTTGCGGAATACAAGAAGAATAGTGGACACATTTACATCGGGACATGGTTTCTCTACAAAAGACAATGTGGTAATAACCCATCTGTTGCAGCTTTGTTTTATAGAACAGACTCACCTGAGGAAAGATGATCCGTCTGAAACATGTATGTGTCTTTAAACACTAGAAGATAAGAAAAAAAATTTTTGTAAAAAATATTTCACACAAGGATGAGGTTGGAAGTTAATGATTATATATGCATTTAAGGTGCAAGGACACCTACACGAGTATATAAAACATTCAACTAATTTCTACAAAAATTTCACTAGTAAAATTATATGCACATAAAGATTTTGTCGCTCTATGAGAAGAGAACAAACAATTTACTACATACCACAGACATGTAGGCTTTACATTTTTTTCACTTTCTAAAAGCCAAATATTATATAATACTAATAATAAGCTGATTAATTGGAATTTAAAGAACATTTTTCAGTACAGCGATTGAACAGCATTGTTCTCTTTTTATTGATATATAAATTATATATCGCTGTTAGGTGGTGTTGATATTAATTTAAAAAAAATGTGGCATGCGAGAGGTGAAGCATGTTCTGACCTGTCCGTAGACCATTCCACAAATGTGGTTTTTTTTTTTTTGGCAGGCATCTGGCAGTTTTCTTCTCTTCTCTTTGGCTTCCAGCTCAATCAGAACCAACCCTTCCTGAGGTTGCAGAACCCTGAGTCTTCATTTGTACCTGCCCTCATTATTGTTCAGCCCCCATGTTCCCTGTGACCTGGTGACAGTCTAACTCTGGAACCTGGCATGTGTGCTGTTAGGCAATAAGTTTTGCATTCCAATTTGAACAGGTCGGTTTGTCAAACTGGCTTTTCATCAATAACTGTAGTTTAATCTCACTTTCTAATTATTATTATTAATTTTTTTGGTAGTACTGATTACTATCGGGACGATACAGTGCAGTGCGCTCCGGAGCACACTGTTAACCCGCCATTGGACATGTGTTTTCGACACGCTAGCATTACCCCTTATTCAGTAGGGGCTGAAAACACACGTCCAATTTCCCGAACCAAATAGCGCCCGCAACATGCAAATGCATGTTGATGGCACTCTTAGGTATTCCTGCGCGATTCAGAAAACAAATGTGCAGCCAAGCCGCACATTTTGCTTTCAGAAATTAGCGCCTACCCAAAGGTTGGTGCTAATTTCTTCGGGCACTGGGAAAGTGCACAGAAAAGCAGTAAAATCTGCTTTTCTGTGCACCCTCCGACTTAATATCATGGCGATATTGTCGGAGGTCCCGAAGGGTAAAATAAGTGAAAAAAAAAAAATTTGAAGTCATCCCGCGGCTGTCGGGTCGAAAACCGGATGCTCAATTTTGTCAGCGTTCGGTTTCTGAGCCCTTGGCTGTCAGCGGGCTTGAGAACCAACACCGGCAAAATTGAGCATTGGCTGTCAAACCCTCTGACAGCCGCTGCTCTGGTCCAAAAGGAGGCGCTAGGGATGCAGTAGTGTCCCTAGCACCTCTTTTTGCCTGTTTTTACCGCCGGGCCTCATTTAAATACAGAATGGCGCACACAGGAGAATGGGCTTTACTGTATTGGCCCGTATATGCTGTGTCATTGTGAACTTTGTAAGACTTCTTGGACAAGGCACCACATATATAAATAAATTAAGCATATTGTATAGCAGCAGCACCACCACCAGAAAAGTGATACAGGGCTGTGTTTAAGGGGATGGCTGAAATACATCATCTGCTTATTTCTTACAAGGAAGAGCAGCTATTACAACAGGTCCAAGAAGAGTATAGGGATGTGCAATTGTTTTTTTCCAGAATTAGGCAATTTCAATGAAATTGACTAATTCGGAATGGTTCGGGAAAACCAAAAAACAATTGAATTTTTTCCAAAATTTAAAAAAAAAATAAATTTTGAGTTAGTGTGCGCTAATGCGAGTCAGCGCACACTAACTCCCAGTAGTGCGCTAACTTCCCGTTAGTGCACGCTAACTTTTGCCAGGTTAGTGCACGCTATCAAGAGTTAATGTACACTAATGGGGGATAGCGCGCACTAACCTGAAAATTGTGCCCCCCCCAAAAAAAAAAAACCCGAACCGCAGGAAAAATGAAATTCTCGTGGGGGGCCCTGAAACAAAGGCTGACACAAAATTTTTACCTGAAGCACATCTCTAGAAGAGTGGTGGCAGTTGCCTGTCTTGCTCCAGCTTCGTCCTTTCTGCATGCCACTGTTGCTTTCATGTTAAATGGTGCACAGCATCTTTCATAGATCTGGAAGACCAAGAAGCAAGAACATTTTGTGTCCTAGTTTACTTTTACAATATGGGTGATGGACAGGGGAGTTTTGTTTCATGGGGGGAGGTTTTCTGTTTGTGGCAAATAGTGCACACTATTGCAGAACTCCTGGTAAATGTCCAGATGTGCCTTGTGCAGAGTCCTGCAGGGTAACAACATAAGATATTCCATACCTGGTCAGACCGAGGCTCCAACAAGCCCAGTATCCTGGGTAGGTAATGTACAGATGACATTTTGCCTCCCTCTGCTACCAACCGTGTGCTCAGTACTGCTGAGAGCTCTCAACCCAGGAAAGTTTTGCAGAGATTGTGACTGTTGAATTTTCTGAGCAGGCTGAAAATGGATTTCCCATCAGAAGTATCAGAGTTACACTTATGGAAACAGGCAGGAGAGATCCTGCATCAAGGAGAAGTTAGCGTGCAAAATTGGAAAAGGTGGTCTTTTGGGGGTTGGGTACATGCTTGCGATTCAAGACTATAGTTCATCCTTTAATAATCTGTTGCCACTTTTGGCCTTGAACAGTTTTTTTTTCATGTGTATATTGCTGCTTGCTTTTCCTCCAGCTCTTGTATATAAAACTGGCCTGTGTGTTTGAAAGTACATTTCAGTGAGGCAGTGTGCGCATGCAGGTTTAACTTATTGCTCAGAAACTGAATTGATGTCACGCGTAAGTGCACTTCCTCTGATGAATTCCAGATGTTATAGTCCGGGGCGTAGGGTGGCTAAAGTTGGTGGTGCACCAGGAAATTTGCTGCTGCTCTATGTCCTAGAGCAAAGTCCACCCTCCTACATTACCCTATGAGCACTACTTTCTTTGATGCAAAAAAAGCCTATCAAGTTTATGCTCACGGCAACTGAATCCTTAGAGGGGAAATTAGCTAAGTCAATCCCTTAAAATAATTGTTTAATCTACTAACAACAGTTACAATAAAAAATGTGAATGAAAAAAATATTTTCTGTAAGAACATTCAAAACCATTTTCTGCATGCAAATGAAATTAACAAAGAGCAACATTCTGTTTAAAATAGAAATGAGAAGGAGGACCAGAATGCCATAAAAGCCAGTGATGATAAGTACCATAATTTTCACAGCAAGAATTCAAGTTCCACAAGAACTGGGCTTTTAAAATACAGACAAACCCTCATCAAAAACAAATAGAAATGTGCCAAAAAAAATTGTACTGGAAACCGGAAGCCTGACTGAATTATGCAGTGCATCAATTAAAAACATCATTCCTCTCAAAACATCAAGCAATAAAATTGAGATATAAATCATTATTCATAATATTAAAACCATGCTAATAAAAAGAATAAATGTCAACACAGCTGACAAACATGCAATAATTTTTAGAAACTTGCATAAATTTGTTCTAATATTTCACAAAGATCAATAAAATATTTTTAAACATCTGATGAATAAAACATCCTATAATTAAAAAGTTTTAATATTTCCCCAAAAATCAAAAATGATTTCAAATCAATAGAAACAAATTGCACTCAATAATTAAAAGTAATAAGGATTACAAAATCTCCTGCTCTTCTTACCTAGAACATGTTTGATTTCCATTCCCTGTGAGATTATCATAGATTGGGGGAGGTAGGGCCACACAAACTATCTCCTCTCTCTCTTTCATTCCCTTACACATACTAACACATATATTCCTTTCACATACTCCCTCTCATACACATGCCAATGCTCTCACACACACACCCTCTCTCTACACACGGGCTTTCTCTTCTACGCGTGTTGCTGAATATATACAGTGTGCCCTTGATAGCCTGCATGTGACATCCCAGGCCCTACAACACTAGCACACCACCTACTGGGCAAATGGAACAAGCCAGACTGTTATAAATCCCTACAGAGAAACTACATGCTAATCAAAATACTGTACCTCTGTCACATCTGTTTTACAGACAGACCCTTACCTAATATAGAATAAGGTACTACAAATTAGAAACAGAAACATGCATGCAAAACTGAAATTGAAAAACAGAGAAACCAGACTCTCTGAACTCTGGAATACTAAAGAAAATCTATAATAAATGGTATATTCCAAAAGATGGCATATTCCAATTTTGAAAGGCAACATTTTTTTTACCTTTGTTGGCTGATCTTAGTTTTCTAATCAGTTGGTCCCAGTTGCTTTTTCCCCTGTGTCTGTCTTTTCCTTATTCTTTTTCAGGTTCTCTCTTATTCTTCCTATTTCTTTCTCTCCTACTGTCTTCTTTCCGTTCTCCATACACACACCACACACCACACACACACCACACACAGGCTTGCTCTCACAACCTTTCTCTCACACAGGATCCCACTCTTGCATGCTCTCTCTCACATACCCACAGGATCCCACTCTCATATGCTCTCTCTCACATGTAGGCTCTCACCCTCACATGCAAGCTCGCATTTCTACATACACATGCAAGATCTCCCTCTTACATGCTCTTATTCATACACAGGCTCCCACTCTCACACTCACCTGCTCTTTCACACATGTTCCCATTCCCACAAGACACAGGCTCTGTCTCACATGCTGTCTCACAAATAGGCCCCCATTCCCCCTCAGATACACACAGGCTCTCACTCTTACATACTCTTTCTCACACAAACACACAGGCTCTCACATGCAAACTTCCACTCGATACATATGTACACACGCACAGGCAATCTCACATGCAGGCTGCCACTTTTTCACACAAACATATAGGATCTCACTCTCACATGCTGTCTCTCAGATGCAGGCTTCCATTTCTCCCCCACAGACATACACTTTCAATCACTCAGCTTCATATTGCCACACAAACACACAGGCACTCAAAGACTCTCTTTCACACACAGGCTCCCACTCCCACACACCCATATACTCCCACATTCCCTCTCTCTCCTTCATACACATACAGGCCCTCACTCCCACATGCTCTTTCTCTCTCACACTCACACAGAGGCAGACTCCCATTCATCTCCCCCCCACACACACACAAGCACACTCCCAGGCAGACTCCCATTCACACACACACACACACTCACCCCCAGGCAGGTTCCCAGTCACTCACATACACAAAGACAAAACAAAGACAGGATACCCATCTGGTCCAGGAGGCCACCAGTGGACTCAAACCCACCTGCAGCCGATTAGAGGCCCAGGCCAGGAAGGCTGCCAGTGGCCGAGAAGACAAAGAAGCCTAGTCTCCCTCTGCTCCTCGTATGACGGCCCCATGCTATTCAAAACTCACAGGGCTAGCACTGCCTAACTATATGCTGAATTCATGATGCATGAGATCAGCACAGAGCACATACTGGCCGCAAGTGGTTTGAAGGCTGGCACATTTAGAGTAGAAGAACAGGCTTCTTCTACTTTTTGGCTGCCGACAGCCTCCTGGACCTCCTTTTTCTGGGTCTGCTGATGGCCTCCCAGGCCTGTTCCTCTTCTCAGTTGCCAGCAAGATGGGGTCCACCAGTGGCTTCCTAGACTTCTTCTTTCTTTGGTCACTAGTGGAATGGGGACTGCTGGTGGCCCCCTTGTTCCTGCTCCTCTTTTAGGCCACTGGCAGCCTCATGGGCCTCTTCTTCTTTTCTATTGCCACTCTTCTGGATGTGCATGCAGATTGTGGTGCACAGCACACCCTGTTTTAAAGTTGGTGGTGCCTGTGTCTGGAGGAACGGGTCAACTGTGACAGGCTTGCGGCCTGGCGGACAGCAGGTAAGCGCGTTTATTTCATGGAGCACAGCAACACCTTCATCAGCTGGTGCTGGTGCACTGCGCTTTTCCACTGATTAGTACCACCCTACATAGACTTGCTGTCTCTGATCCAGCAGCTTGAAAAATATATTCTCCCCCCCCCCCCCCCGCTGAGAAAAACATCTAATCTTTTTTGTCCTGGGCGCGGGGTACGATTGTGGAAGTATGCCAGGAGATCATCTTTCCAAAATATTTCATGTTGGTCACAGCCCTCATGTTAATGGGCTTTGGCTGGTGTACCTTCAGCATAAGCACATAATGCTTTTGACATGGCAGTGTTAAAATCTGTCCACCTAGGAAAGCACAAATAAAGCTTCCCAGAACACTTCCTGTAGGTCCAAGTGTACTGTATTGTAAAAGACACAACTATTTTAATATAGGGAAGACCATAAAGAGCCCAGTTACATTTCAGATTGACAACACAGGGCCACATCAAGCACTGTGCTTTATAGCTCAGCACAGTGCTGCTGTAGGGGTGTGAATCTTACTCTGGCTGAATTGCAAATCAATTCTACATTTGAAGTTTATAATTAGCTGCTGTTTTACTGGTTAAGTCACAGAAAATCCTTTTTTGCTTTTTTTTTCCTTGAGAGAAGCTGCTCTCAGCTTTGCTAATTTCAGTGCATTTCAGCTACCTCCCAATAATTTTACAAACTGGCAAAAAATGTAAGTGCTTTTAGAAGGTCTCATTGCATATGCATAAGGCATGTCATCTATGCACAGAAAAGTCAAAAGTATTTAAATTTTATAAAACACACACACAAACCTAAAAGACATTCAGTGAATAAACAGTAGGAATATTTTCCTTGACTTGTTTTGGTATTCTTATAGTTACATTGTCCAGAAGATCTGAATATGTCAAGTAAACTCATTAAAGGTATGGACCATAATGTTGCTTAATATGGCCTTGATTCACGCATTCTTTTGCTGTCAAGTTGTGCCCTGATTGCTCATTTTCCATTACAGTGATCCATTTGAATTTAGCATGGGCTAGCCAGACACCTCCCCCCCCCCCCCCTTTTTTTGTGATTAATCTGATCTGTGAAGACTGGCGTGGTAGAGTTTAGAGAAAGCAGAATATTGGTGTCTGTGTGCCAGGCTGTACATGCAAAAGACTTCAAAGGAGAGGGGGTTTGGAGAAATAGATGGAAGTTTAGGAGGGTGGTGAATATTCCCTGTGGTAATGGCAAGCTGCTCTTTGAAACAGACCCCAAAGTCATGCTTCCTAAGTTAAATGTGCCCTAGAAATTGAAACCTAACTCTCTGATGCTATTGGGGGTTACTTATGGCATCTTTATGAGTGGTAAATATCCAGCAGAAATGAATAAGTGCTTGTCCGACTTTTGTATCATTACAATAAACAGTGATGCGACTTGCAGAAGGAAGTAATGCAGCTTAGTCTTATTTTTCCAGAAGAGAAGATATATGTAGATTTCAGCCACTGTTAATTAGTTTGGGGGTTTGCTGGCATCTGCTATGGCTAAACAGACTGATTTGGAATTCAGGTTTATGAAATTCTCATCACAACAGTTTTAATTAAGGCAACTCATTTTCACTGTTCTGAAATAAAGTGATCTAACCTTCAGCAAGTGCTCACACCATCCTTGGAGGTAATGCAGTTTGTTAAATGGATCCAGAGATATGCTGCTTGCTTTGTTGTAAGAGAGGACATAAAGAGAGAGGCAGTTATAGTGCAATTAAAAATATACTATTGTTCCTGCCAGGAAGAGCCTTTTATGCATCATTGTCATTCGGAGAGTGGGAGGAGGTCCATCTACCTGCAAGAGTAGCAAGTTAGCGTTTAGGGATCATCCCCAAACCAAGTTTATCTGGCCTGACCAGAGGGCTGCCGAATAGTAATTTAAGATGGACAAGGGACATGCAAAGCTTTATAGATCCTAAGAAAAATTTAAAATCAATATGAGAGTTAAGAGGAAGTCAGTGAAGGAGAGGAGTAATGCGCTGGGCTGATTTAGTGCAAGTCCTTGAGCTTGGCATTTCATGATGATAGCTCCTTGGTCAGTGAGGCAGCATGGAAAGCCAGCAGCGGATTGCACTGGTCGATTTCAGAGATAATAAAAAAAAACTGGCCCGTGGCAGCCTCCATTCCACAGGAGAACTTGAGGCAATAAGATGCATCCCCAGTGACGCCGCATCGATTGCCATCAAATGTTAAATGGGAACCTACAGGCAATCGCGCCTTCCTCTTGGCTCTGTTAGGGAAAACAAACCAGAAATGTGATGGAGAAATGGACTTTCTGTTAGGGATGTGCTGAGGGTTAATCGGTGTCAGCTATGTATCAGCAGTATATCATTTGGGTGGTTTTGGTTAGCAAAGAGAGAGTATATGTGAGACGCTAGACCTGGGCAGGAGCAGAGCTGCTAAGTGGCTTAATGTATGTAGGGAAACATATTTGACTGTTTCTGTTTTTTTTTTTTTTAATAAATGGCTCATTTTTATTTTGAAGTCTCTCATTTGAAATTACTACTGATGCCAAAATTCATCAGGTGTATGATGTCAAAAAAAACCCCGTAATCAAGGCGTTCCAAAGATCATCCGCCAGAAGTCTGTGTGATGGGGGTTGGGTGGTACCTGCCACGGATTTGCAGAGTTCTGTGACGAGCCCTGTAAAAAATGAATCTCAAAACTAGGCATTCCACCTGCACAATCAGTGACACTTTTTTTGGTGGAGCGGTTTGGAGAGCAGGATTTTTGAAAACAGCATTTACACTTACAATAGATTTCCAAACCGTAAAGTAGACATGGCAGAGCAGCAAGTGGCAATCCTGCCATGTTCAGGAAGTGAAAAAGGTGTTCCTGAGAGGACCTTTCACTGAATATGGTGGACAGAATGTCATTGAAATCCAGCCTGAGTCGTGTCACTAAGATTATCCTGGGGCGGTGCACTGCTCTGAAAAGAGACCCTCTTGTTGTAGCAAAGTCAAAATGTCAAATCAAATTGGATGGGGAAAGAAAATGATCTTGTCAAAAGTAAGGCTTTTGTTCAGAGGGTCAGCTTTGTGCTGTGGTTTATGTCAGGGTTGCAGCTAAATAAATAATGTTTCAAAATATATTTTTGATTTTAGCAAAATGGAGTAGAGATGCATTGCAGGTGCTAGTCTCTTGACCTTTTCTGGAGAAATGAATAGTTCAAGAAGAACAAATGTGTGGGTTGTTTTTTTTTTTTTTTTTTGTTTTTTTTCTGCTCTCGGGGAGGGGGAAGGAAAGAAGGTGAAAGATCCCAGGAGCAAAATAAAAATGATAGGCACAGAAGCATGGCGTATATTGTAGTGGCATTAACAATTCACTTAAATACAGGTCTATAGACTAAAGGGCACGCTGGGAGTATGTAATTCAGCCAGGGGTCGAGGCAGGGCATTGTTGAAATTCCCCTGACATTTAGTACAGTAGCAAGTACACAGCAGTCAAAATGAGAAAAACTTCTTCTTTTAAACTGCCTACCTGACAAGCTCTAATGCTCTGTTGTGGCTAGGTAGGTTGTTCTGGTGGAA